>NW_017308345.1:42167-68158 GCF_000935625.1 Nanorana parkeri | reverse complement strand
CAAGAACCGGCAGAATTTTGAACAGCATATGGCCTCCTTTAGAACTGAAGTTTGAGCACTGTGTTTCTCTCACTTAACTTAAATAACATTTGAATGCAGAAGCCAGGGTTGAAATCCTTGCACCCCTAACCCCTCACAGCCCTTCCTAATATTAAAAAGAAGGAGAAGCAAATAGAAATGTTAACCCTTAAGATGCCAAGTAGAAACCCTAACCCAAGTAAAAGCAACTCAAACTGCACAAAGGATTTTTTAGCTTATGCTACGTATGAAAACATGTAACAAGTATAAAATAGGTGTTATCGCAATTTGGCTGCGGAAGTGGAAGTACACTTTAAGCACTTACCTAAAATAAGCATTTCAGCTTTTATTTAAAGTAAAAGATCCAATATCTCCAAATCAGAAACAGGAGTAAGCCCTCATTCACACTGTACTCAGCCGGTGCATACAGCTACGTGCTGCGTGCAGGGCCGTATCAAGCAGCTCCTGGGATAGACAGGTGCTGCGTGTGATTAGTACGCAGCCCCCGTCCTAAATGCCCCGATGTTTGCGCTATGGGTTTTGTTTTTTCCCACTTACCTTCGGTGCGGGAGAGCAGCGGCGAGTCAGCGCTGGTCCGGTGGGAGGAGCTCCAGGTGGGGTCCTAGTTTAGCTGGCCGGCGACTGCCTGAGGTGCCGCGCGTGTTGGGATCCTTTGGCAGTCGCCGGCCAGCTAAATTAGGACCCCACCTGGAGCTCCTCCCACCGGACCAGCGCTGACTCGCCGCTGCTCTCCGCACTGAAGGTAAGTGAAAAAAAACAAAAAAACAGAGCGCAAACATCGGGGCATTTTGACAAGGACAAGTACTTGTCAAAATGCCCTGTTTTTTCCGCCCTCACCCTGCAGCGCCCTCAGGCGGCCGCTTTACTTGCCTTGCGCTAGCGCCGGGCCTGCCTCACACAGGGTATGTGCGCTCTGCTCTGACTGACTCAGCTTCATCTATTGAACTCTGTAACAATGAGCTTCATCCAGCAAAGGAGAGAATGATATGTAACTATAGCTGAGCACCTCTCAGGTCGGTAAGAACATGAAACTCATAATATAAAACATTCCAGAATTAATTACTGTATATAAAAAAATATCCTTGTACATAATACATAAATGATGTACAAACATTTATACATCCCCTTTAAGCTCTGATGGTGAGAAGGTGAATAGCAGTGTTGGATTTCATTTATCCTGAAACATTTCTGACATCAACAAATTGCAATTGTCATATGACTGCAAAACGCTTCAGGGTTTGCCACAGATTTACATTATATGCTCCACACTCCTCCTCTCTATACACTGTGCTGTACATTATAGATTGCTCACTGCTCCTCTCTATACACTGTGCTGTACATTATATATTCCACACTGCTCCTCTCTATACACTGTGCTGTACATTATATATTCCACACTGCTCCTCTCTATACACTGTGCTGTACAATACATACTGCACACCATGCTCTCTCTACACCCTGTTGATGGCACACAGTAATATGTAAAACAATACCCATCCTGTAAATCTATTACAGGAGATATAATCTCTATACAAAGCAGCACATGTTCTCAGTGCTGTGCCAATGACTACAATGTATACTTGCCTGGACTGTATACGGAGTCTGGAGATTTCAGGGGTACCGCAGATCTGGTGGCGGTCATCCGGGAATGATTCCGCCCCTGCCGAGGTTCAGGTTGTTGGTTACTTGTTAACCTTTTATTTGCATTATTGAAAGAATGTTGTGTCCCCCGGACGTCTCCTACACAGCACAATACAGCACAATGTACATCAATGTCCGACCCCCACACAACACGTCTCATATGAAGAATGATCAATCTCTGGTTTTATTCTACACGACAATCACCTGATTCATCATCGGAGGTTCATATTTGTACACTAGACATGTATTTTCTCATGTAATTCCAAGGGGGCATACTTTCTTTTTCACACAACTGTATATACAGCACAACACTCTGTGCCAATGACTACAATGTATACTTGCCTGGACTGTATACGGAGTCTGGAGATTTCAGGGGTACCGCAGATCTGGTGGCGGTCATCCGGGACTGATTCCGCCCCATCCGAGGTTCAGCTTGTTGGTTACTTGTTAACCTTTTATTTGTATCATTGATAGAATCTCGTGTCCCCCCGACGACACCTACACAGCACAATACAGCACAATGTACATCAATGTCCGACCTCCACGCAACACGTCTCATATGAAGAATGATCAATCTCTGGTTTTATTCTACACAACAATCACCTGATTCATCACCGGAGGTTCATATTTGTACACTAGACATGTACATATTGAGGGTTATTCAAAAGCTTTGGCTGATCCTTCAGCTCGCTATGGCCGCCTCTGCCCTTCGGTTCAGTCAAACTGAAGGGCTGCTGTACGGGCTATTCACGGAGGTATCGAGCAGAAAAGGCGAGCCGAATGCCGCATTCGGCTACTCACTTACTGCCGTTTGGCCCCTATGAGAATGTTGGATTGGCTGAGTCGAAGTCCCTCGTAGAGCATGTTCGGCTGATCGAAGGCAGCCGATGTATGGCTGAAATCAGCCGTACTGAGCCGTAGTGACTAGCGGAATGTCGTTTGGCTCACTTCCCTTCGGCTCGGTTACTCACTCGGCTGCCTTCGGCAGATTTGTGTATAACCGCGTTTGTTTCATTCTGAATGGATATTCCTACAGATTTCATTCGATTGGCACAATCAGATGCATCCAAATTTCTGAATGTGAATGTGAGTCCGAATGCAAACAAATCTGAATGTTCTTTTAACGAAAATTTGGATCCGTCAAAATTTTGTTCAAAAGGAAACTAAACCGGACATGTGACTGTTCTCTGGCCAATCAGATTTTTTCTTTGGCTGTTGGGGGTGGCATTACAGGCACGGTCATGTGACTTCCTGTTGTGGATCGTTCCGAAATAAAAATTTGGACAGACGCAAAATCCGAATTGAATTTGTAATCCTAATTCCGAAAAAAGAAAGAAATAAAAATGCGAATTGATCCGAAACAAAGCAAAACACTGTCTTTGCGGGGTGACATGTCTAATGTCCGCAGTCATTGAGTGGACCATGAGCTCCTCCGTATACCATAGTGTTCTAGAATCACATCTGACAGCTAAAGCTTGGCTGAAACTGGGTCATGCAACAGGACAACGATTCCAATAATACCGGCAAATCTACAGCAGAACGGCTGAATAAAGAAAAGAATCAAGGTGTGGTAATGGCCCGGTCAAAGTCCAGACCTCAACTCCATTAAAATGCCGTGGTGTGACCTTAAGAGTGCTGTGCATAAACAAAGGCCTGCAAACCGCAATGGACTCAAGCAACGTTATAAAGACGAGCGGGCCGAAATTCTTCCACAACGATGTTGGAGTCTGATAACGTCACACAGAAAATGATGACTTCACGTTGCGGCTGCTAAAGGTGGTTCTATAAGCTGCTGAGTCATGGGGTGTACTTAGTTTTTCACACACGGCTTCTCCATTTTGGCTTTATGTTTGTAAGATAAATAATGACGCAATGGTGTGATGTGTCCTGCGTCGTTCTTCATCTGAGGTTGTATTTTCCTCATTCAAAGACCTGCTGAGGGTCAGATGATGTGTATTCTGTCCTGATACTTAGAACCATAGAATTCAAAGGGGGCGTACTTTCTTTTTCACACAACTACTGTATATACAGCACAACACTCTGTGCCAATGAATACAATGTATACTTGCCTGGACTGGATACGGTACTCCTCCACCAATCTGTTTCCTATACTCCACTATACACACTGCGCTATACGTTCCATACCCCACACCATTCCACTATGTATATAATGATATATATTATATACTCTATACTGATCCTCTCTGTATACAGAGTTGTATATTATATACTCCACACACTGTGTTCTGTATCTGTATACTTGCCTGGACTGGATACGGTTCTGTCTGGAGTTTTCGGGTGTACCGCAGGTTTGGTTTTGGTCATCTGGGAATGATTCGGCTTCTCCCGAGGTCCAGGTTGTGGATTCATTATTGATGTTTTATTTTTATTATGAATAGAATCTCGTGGTTGCCGGACGTCTCCTACACAGCACAATACAGCACAATGTACATCAATGTCCGACCTCCACACAACACGTCTCATATGAAGAATGATCAATCTCTGGTTTTATTCTACACGATAATCACCTGATTCATCACCGGAGAATAACTTTTGATTTTCGTTATCCTGATTTTCAGCTTCCTGCTCAGAGCGTCTTCCTCCTGTATCAGAAAAACAAAACAAACTTAATGATCATCACGTAGTTATGTTTCCTTGTTTATAGCGGGAGGCAGAAAATCCAAAAGTAGAAAAAGATTCCAGAGTTACACTGTTACCTTCTACAATACAGGCTCCCCACTCTGTACACTGTGCTGTACATCATATACTCCACACCTCCCCACTCTGTACACAGTGCTGTACATTATATATTCCCCATATCTGCACTATACAACATATACTGCACACCGTGACCTCTGTACACCCTCCTGATGGCACACAGTAATGTGCAGAACAATACTCACCCTATATGCTGTGCCAATGACTACAATGTATACTTGCCTGTAGTGTATGCAGATCTGGTGGCGGTTGTCTGGGAATGATTCGGCTTCTCCCGAGGTTCAGGTTGTTGGTTACTTGTAAAACTTTTATTTGTATTATGAATAGAATGTTGTGTCTCCCGGACGTCTCCTACACAGCACAACACAGCACAATGTACATCAATGTCCGACCTCCACACAACACGTCTCATATGAAGGAACATTCATCTCCTCCACCAATCAGTATCCTATACTCCACTTTACACACTGCGCTATACATTATATACTCCACACACATCCACTAAGTATATAATGATATATGTTATATACTCCATACTGCTCCTCTCTGTATACAGAGCTGTATATTATATACTCCACACACTGTGTTCTGCTTCATGTAATACACACCGCCTCACTCTGTACACTGTGCTGTACATTATTACTCCACAGTGCTTCATTCTGTACACTGTGCTGTACATGATTACTCCACATTGCTTCATTCTGTACACTGTGCTGTACAATATCACTCCACATTGCCTCACTCTGTACACTGTGCTATAAATGTTGTTATGCACACAGTTCTACTATTCACATTCAGTTGTACATTATACACCCTCCCCCCCCCCCCCGAAAATCACATTACACATTAGTGTCCAATGACCGAGTGCCTGACTTTTCAGAGGGGGTGATGTCCAAGTCCCATCGCACTCCTGAGGTTACATCCTCCACGTGGCCTCTCTCTACATTAAATAACGCACATAGCTCCACAATATACACTGTGCTGTACATGCTATACACCAAACAACTCTGCTTTGTGCACTGTGTTGTACATTATATAGCCATAAAGACCCATCCTGTACCTCGCAGTGCAGAGCTTCCCCTGTGCTCAGTGTGAGGGAGAGGAGTACATTGTATACAGGACTTGCCTGAGCCGCGTATGGCTGAGTCTGGAGATTCCGAGGTTGTCGCAGGATTGGTGCCGGCCATCCGGGGACGACTCTCCTCCTCCGGGGAGCCATGTTGTCGCTTTCTTGTGAATTCTTCATTTGTATTGGTTGTATTGGTGATGGGGTCGGGTGGTTGCCGGACGTTATCTAAATGTACAAAGAAAGCACATCATCATCCTCCAATCTCCACACTGCGGGTTCAATATGGATGGATGATGGGGGTTATACTACATGGGAATCACCTGATATTACACCGGAGACCAAACTTGTTTTCTGATCCTCTGCAGTCTCAGCGCCCTTCCCTCTCCCTCCTGTACATAGAAACAATTGTATATTATATATATGAACATCGCTGCACTCTGTACACTGTGCTGTACATTCCATATTCTACATACAGTGGCTGCACTGAGTATACAATCTCTGTAACCTGTTCTGATGAATGGTTATTGTTGCAGCAGCTGAGACCTCATGAGTGCCGCTCCCCCGGGGTCCCTGCGTACACCAAGTGCAGCCATGCGTCAGCGGGTCCAACATTGCTGCAAAGGGTGAGCTGGACTTCTGTTTACTCTGTGTAGAATATACATTGTGCTGTGCATGATATACTGCCTACCCCTCTACTTCATACGCTGTTCTGTACATTATATACTGCACACCAGTCCGCTATGTACACTGTGCTGTACATTATATACTGCACACCACTCTACTTTATACACTGTGCTGTACATTATATATTTCACACCACTCTGTTCTGTACACTGTGCTGTACATTATATACTGCACACCCCTCTACTTTATATGCTGTGCTGTACATTATATACTGCACACCACTCTATTTTATACACTGTGCTGTACATTATATACTGCCCATGCCTCTACTTTATATGCTGTGCTGTACATTATATACTGCCCATGCCTCTACTTTATATGCTGTGCATTATATAATGAACACCACTCTGTTCTGTACACTGTGCTCTACATTATATACTGCACACCAGTCCGCTATGTACACTGTGCTGTACATTATATACTGCACACCCCTCTACTTCATACGCTGTTGTGTACATTATATACTGCACACCACTCTACTTTATACACGGTGCTGTACATTATATACTGCACACCAGTCCGCTATGTACACTGTGCTGTACATTATATACTGCATATCCCTCTACTTTATATGCTGTGCTGTACATTATATACTGCACACCACTCTGTTCTGTACACTGGGCTGTACATCATATACTACACACCCCTCTACTTTATACACTGTACTCTGCAATATATACACTGCACACCACTCTGTTCTGTACACTGTGCTGTAAATCATATAGTGCACACCAGTCCGCTCTGTACACTGTGATGTACATTATATACTTCTTACTACTTCACTCTGTGCGCTGCGCTGTACATTGTAGGCTCCACACAGCTCCAGGCTACACAGTCTGCTGTGTGTTACTGTGCGCTCTGTAGTATATACCCTCCTACCACCTGCTGTCCCCCCTCAGACTTACTAGACATCATGTTGTATGACCGGTCATGGACCCTTTACTAGGTTACCGCTAACATAGGAAGTCATGTGACACCGACTCTCCTCTCACACTCCTTCCCCGGATATCACACTTTGTATAAACAAGTAACAGAATCCATAGTAATCACCCCTTTAGTCTCCCCGATAGAAGAGAACATATTTCATATACAGAAGGGAATGAGCTTTATTTGTGGGAAGTACATGTGAGCCGGACTGATCTAACCAGGTGCCAGGTTTCCCACAAGGCCAACCGAGGCCCGGCCTCGGGGCAGCAGGGAGTAGAGGAGTGGCAGGGGTGGGGGAATTCCTATCTCCCGACACTCAGGACATGCAGTTCTGGGCACTGGGCGGGTAGTTGTTTTCTACATTTAGCCCGGCTTTTGGCAAGCAGAGCTAGATGTACAGCGGGGAAACCGCCGCTTGTTTTGTACAAGTGATCCCGGCGATGTCGTCAAGATCACTTGTATGCAGCCTGCAGGTGTGCCATTCTCCATTGGGGGATGGGGGAGGTTGGCGGGTAGGGGGCCGCATTGAAGAACCTGGCCTTGGGGCAGCAGAGAGCGTAAATCCGGCCCTGGATATAACCCACTTACCTCTTTTCTTGCACCACTTTATCGTAATGATAATTACTATGAGAATCACAACACCGACAGTCACACATACAGAGATGATGATGATGATGAGGAGGAGGTTCTGTTTAGTTCTCTCTTCATCTGCATGATAGAAAGCACCAATATCAGGCCAGAAAAATATGGAAATATTGTGACATAACGATTGTTACAAATCAGAATTAATTGGGAAGCTGGAAGTTTACAGTATATGCTCCTTGAAGAAGAACAGAGCGGTGGAGTAGATCTTACGTCAATTGAGTTCACTTATTCCTTTACGAGCAAGCATTCCCTATCCTGACCAGTGACGGTTCTAATGAGAACTGGATGGACTATATGAGTACAGAAGCAAGCTCCTTTCGACTCCAGTCAAAATGTTTTATTTATTTATTTTTGGATATAGCAGGGAAGAGTCAGATCCTTTCAGGGTGTATTACCTCCTGTTGGGTGTATTGACTCTTCACCCTCAAACCCTTTCAAGAAACCTCCTCAAAAGGGACAGAGGCCAAAGCAAAACACATTTGTTAGAGTGAGAAAGGGTCAACATTTCTTTCAATGTTTTTATAGCTGTCCTGGTGATGACCACGGCCTTTATTTTTTATATGGGTGTCACAGGGACAGGAATTGAGGGGAGTTCTCCGTAGAGGGCTCACAATCAGAGATACAAACTCTAAAAACCAGCAAGTAGGCTATATGCCCCCCTAGGAGAGGAAGTGTGTTACTGGCAGGAACACCAGGATAAAATATAGGAAACGGAGCCTTAAAAAGTGAATGCAGACACTGCATCTGAGGACTAGCTGCAATATATTGTATTTCATACATAATGATACCATGCGTATGCAGACGTTACCTTCAGTGAAAACAACAATAAAAACAGTAGATCCAGAGGTATAGGCAGCTAACATTGTATGCATATCTCAACACTCTATGCAAGTCAAGCTTGGCATCACCCCTTCTGCCTCCCTACTGTCCCTTTAATAAGATAGGCCGCCAATAGTGAGGCTTTGGTGGCAGGACCAAGCCCAATAATTGGCAATGATTTGCAGACTATTAATAATACAGAGTAATAATGATACTACCTTCGAACACCAGCCGGAAGTCCTCCTGGAGAGGTGCGGTAAGAGACTCATGTTGGATCCTATAGGAGAAGGTCCGCTTTCTGTCCTCCTCAGTGGGTGTTATTCTTACTGAGCTCCTCACACTGTATGTCCCATCCGGGCCTCTCTGAGGTATCTCCATGATAACATTATTCAGCATCTCTCCATCCCGGAGCCATTTAATGTCAATGTCCACCGGGTAGAATCCAGAGATGGCACAGCGCAGGGCACTCTCTATGTTAATAAGGGCGGTTTTATTTGTGATGGTGATCTGTGGAGGAGCTGTAATGGAATACAAGTTAGACAATAGAAAAACATTGTTTCTGAGCATAAACCATGACTGTAGCATGTTCCTTGAGCCTTTAAGGTCCTACACTCTCTTTGCACTGCGCAAAATTTTATATCCGAGAAGCTCAGCGCACCGGATACAGCATTCAGACCCAATCATAAAAGGGAGTTTTGGTGAAATGGAGTATGGAGTCGCCTTAGCATAAGTCCCAATCCAAGATATCACCAGCGCACCATGTTCAGATGAGGAGTGACAAGAACATGGAAGCGACGTTTCAAGCAGTCTCTGGGCTTTTGGATGTCTATACAAAGCAGGCTTTTAACATACATGATATACATTAATTGCACATATAACCTTTCGAGAAAATGACTAGTCTTGTGACAGGGTCTCTTTAAAGGAGAACTATGAGGTGAGTGAAAATCACTCACCCTCATAATTCGAGCCGACGTGTGACAATGAAACTGTCACAAGTCGGCTCAATAGATCGGGAAGTGAGCGAACACACTTCTTGATCATCTCCCATCTCGCTCACTTCTCGATCATCTCCCTGCAGAGAACAGTGACTGTTAGTCACGGCTCCCTGAAGGGATTCCCCCCTCCCCTGGCTCTGCCTCTAGATAGGCAGAGCAAGCTGTCACTCACGCAGCTGGGCGGATCTCAACAGTAATGTCGGGATCCGTCCGGGCTGAGGCAATCTCAGTATACCGCGAGCTGTAGCTCTCTATACACTGAGCTTTGGGTCACGGGAGGACGCTAGTAGATGTCCTCCCGTGACCATTAGGAGAACTATGGGAAAAAAACTTACCCCATTGTTATCTTTTAAGGTGCAAGAGAAGAAAAGGCTCTGGGATCGAAGTGGTTAAGGTAAATCTGTATTTGGTAGGTGACTGTTCACGACTTTTCCTTTTTAAATTGCTAGCCCCCTGATTGTCATGGTGATCCAGCGGCTTACTCATTTCCAAACCATTGACCTGACACAAATATGCAGTTAGGAGTTATGAGTTCACACTAACTTCACTGGCTACAAGCTTGTTCCAGGTCAACGACTCAGAAAGTATTGAAGCCAGGGACAGACAGGCAACTAGCATTTTCAGGAACAGGTCGGCAATGACCAGAAGTCTGTTGCTATGAGCAACAGACATTTGAATAACACAAATTTTAATGGCTTGATACTGCAATCTGTTCCACAACCCACTTTTTTCAAACCCCGACTAAGGAGGATGAAAGTGTTCACCAGATTTGCACTGTCCGTGGTTTCTTGTTAATGAATAAACCTTCTACAATGCTTCAGACACTCATTTACTAACTATAGCAATACCTCTCAACTAATAAGACATGAACAAGTTATAATAGACTTTACTCCCTAGCAACATTTCTGATTGCAGTCTGAAGATCAACGTTCCTTCTATTGTAGTTATAAGATTGTACAGTCACAGTCTACACAAAGGATAGTGAGTCGGTCAGCTTTGCTCCCGCTCATGCGATCACAATATGATCCAATGGGTTTCTTTACAAACAAACCTGCCGACTTCTCACACAGAAAGAGGCGCAGTGACAACCAAAGCCGGCAGGCTGCAGCTGTCACAGTGCAATACACCAAGCCTTATATGAAACAATGTTCAGATTATTTCAATGAGTCAAGGAGTTAATGGACACATGTCAATGCTGCTAAATTTGGTCTGGGCATCTAGGTTTCAGTTGGCTCTGGTCATGAAATGGTTACTACACCAAACACAAGTGTCTAATTCAGCTCATCAGCTCATCAGTGCACAATCACTGACTGGAGAATGAGGTGTACTGAAAAGCTCAGTGACTGGCAACCACCATAGGGGGCCTTCCAAACAGCCAGATCCTCCAATTTCACCCCCTCCGGTAGAGGGAGTCCATCCAATTGTTAAGATGCGGCCTATTCACTCACTGCCATTCGGCCCCTATTTTGAATGATTACCTCCCATGATTGGGATCTATGACTCTTTCTAAGTATTTTAGGATGAGGTTGTTATATCACTATTTACTGTATATATACTGTTCCTCCCGTTACCCTAAGGAGAACTATGGGGAATAACACTGACCCCATAGTTCTCCTTTAAGTTGTTTGAATTGAAGTATATTTCTTCTTTCTGGAAAATGTCATGTATTACTATAAGATATTGTTTCTTTTTTCCTTGGTACACCTTTCTAAAAACCTTAACAAACCTTGAATGCTAAAAAAAGAAAACCTTTTCAGCAGAAAAAAAAGGCTGTTACAGCAACAAAGTGATCACTAGCTTTATGTTAACACATGTGGTTTCCCGAATGAGATATCCAGATATAATGGCAGCACATGATCTTATTCAATAAAGCTGAACCCAAGGTAGATATAATGCGGTTGATCCAGTTATGGGCTCATCTCGGCATCCTGAAGTGCAGATTCACTTAATATTAATATTCACACATATTTCTCCATCTACTAAAGACTGCACTCAAACATTGATATTACCGTGTATATCCAGTCTGATCTCTTTCACCACCTTCTTCTCCGGGATTTGAACCATAGAACAAATGTAGAGCCCGCCATCGGATATAGAGACACGAGACATGGACAAATCAGCAATCCCATCTTGTATTCTATCTTGATCTATTGACAGCCGGGGATCAGCCGCCTTGAGTGCGTTGGGAGACCTGAAGATTTCCTTTTCCTGAAAGTGCCACAATATCGTGAAGGATCTTCGTGCTGGTGGGATGGCGTCAACATTAAACTTGCAGGGAATCGTGGTACTGGACCCCATCCGTGCTGCATGGGTGTAGAGTTCCGGGTACTCCAGAGCAGCACCTGAAAATCACATACTACGGCTGATTGGAAAATACTAGTTCTGCCTTTAATGAAATAAATAATAATTATAACATCATGTACAGGTCAAACTCGAATAATTAGAATATCGTGCAAAGTTCATTTATTTCACTAATGCAACTTATGCGGTGAAACTAATATATGAGAGAGACTCATTACATGCAAAGCAAGATAGTTCAAGCCGTGATTTGTCATAATTGTGATGATTATGGCTTACAGCTCATGAAAACCCCAAGAACCCCAAATCCACAACCTCAAAAAAGTAGATTATTACATGCAATCAATAAAACAAGGATTGTACATAGAACAATATCGGACCTCTGAAAAGTACAAGCATGCATATGTACTCAGTACTTGGTTTGGGCCCCTTTTGCAGAACTTACTGCAATTACTTTTGCACGATATTCTAATTATTCGAGTTTCACCTGTATACGTATTTGTTTCTGTAACTAGTCGAGCGAGGTGGTGAAAGAACCCCTGTCTGGTTTTTACAGCTATGGGGCTCCCTTAGATAGATTTCCCCTCACTTCCTGTCCTGATGAGGATTGCTTAACCAGACAGGAAGTGGGTGAAAATCTGCAAAAGCAACAGAGACAAAAATACAAATCTGATAGTTGTCCTAGCCGTCCCACTATGTTACCAAAAAAAAGAAAAAGTATTTCTTGTCTTCCAATTATGTTGCTCTTGTCTTTCTCGTTTCCTGTCTGGAAAAAACACCAGGACAGGAAGTAGGAATTAATCTCTTTAAGGATTTTCAGACAGAAGTCACAACCGGTCAACCGAAACAATAGCAGTTCTAACCCTTCCCCACGCTACACAAAGTGAAGAAAATGTGGACGTGCAGTATAAGAATACATTTTACTTACACAAAATAAAAAAACTTTACTTCTAAGGATAGAGAGCCAATAAGCTTTGCTCCCAATCATGTGATCAGTGTATGAGCCAATCATTAGTGATCCCATGGGTTTATTTACAAACAAAGAAAATGCAACAGAGGAGCACCCCAACCTATCGCAATTACAAAGAAGCCTATTGACTTCAGCTGTACTTATATCTCACACAGAAAGAGGCTCAGTGACAACTAATGCCAGCAGCAGTGGAGATGGGGGAAGCTGGGGACATGGAAGAGGAGAGTGTGGGGTCAGAGAAAGGAGAGCTGGGCCATGAAGGAAGAGATAATAGGGAGCTGGGGACATGAAGGAGGAGATAATGGGTAGCTGGGGCCATGAAGCCCGTACTGACCACCCGGAGCCTGCACTGGCTACCTGAGAGCCACATTGACCACCAGAGAGCCTGCAATGGCCCCCTTAGTGCCCGCACTGTCCACCTTAGAGCCTAAACAGCCTTATGAGAGCCTGCACAGCCCCCCTGAAACCCCACACAGCCCTCCTGAGACCCTGGAGACATCAGGCCATGAACCCGGAGCATCACAGAGTATAAAGTTTCATAGTATTCTGCATTGCTGCATAAAGTATTGCTGGCATTTGTAGTCCTCTATAGCTGATGGTATTATTTTGCAGTGCTTAACAATGTATTTCTGGGATTTGTAGTCCTTTATAGCTGGTGTCATTCTGCATTGCTTTATAATTCATTACTGGGATGTGTAGTCCTCTATAGTTGCTGGTATTCTGCATTGCTGTATAATGTATTGCTGGGATTTGCAGTCCTGTATAGTAGGCTGTACTCTGTATTGCTGCATAATGTATTGCTGGTATTTGTAGTCCTCTATAGTTGGTGGTATTCTGCATCGCTGTATAATGTATTGCTGGTATTTGCAGTCCTGTATAGTAGGCTGTATTCTGCATTGCTGTATAATGTATTGCTGGGATGTGTAGTCCTCTTTAGTTGGCGGTATTCTGCATTGCTGCATAATGTATTGCTGGGATGTGTAGTCCTCTTTAGTTGGCGGTATTCTGCATTGCTGTATAATGTATTGCTGGTATTTGTAATCCTCTATAGTTGGTGGTATTTTGCATTGCTGTATGTATTGCTGAGATTTGTAGTCCCTCTACAACTTGGAGTCAGTGGCAGATCTACCAGGCTCATAGCTGCAGCCGGGCCCTGGCGCTCCATCAATGACTCCAAGCTGTAAATAGACTACAAATCACAGCCTGGACAGGAGGAAGTAGGCCCTGGTGTCCGTCGACATTTCCATGAAAAGGCCCACCGCAATCCTCAGCGCCAGGCCTGTGATGCTCTTAATCCGACCCTGCACACAACCAATAGCGGTTCTAACCCTTCCCCACTCTACACAAAATTAAAAACCCTTTTTGTGGACATGCGGTATAAGAATACATTTTACACAATCCAAAAACTTGACTTCTATATATTAAAAAAACTTATATTTTTACTCTTTTATTGTATGCATTAGAAATAAAATATAGTCCTATAACCCAGCCCTTCTCAGCCAGGGTGCCGTGGCAGCCTGGTGTACCTTCTGGTTTGCTCAGGGGTGCCTCAAAATGTTGTGGTAGTAGGACTGTAATATCGGGGGGGGGGGAAGATTGAGGTGAAAGGGGGCTCCTGATGTAAAGGGGGAACTCTGATATGAAAGTGGGGGACTATGATATGAAAGAGGGTCTTCTGGTATGAAAGGGGTGCTTCTGATGCGAAGGGGTGCTACTGATGCAAAGGGGGAACTCTGATATGAAAGTAGGGGGGACTACGATATGTAAGAGGGGCTTTTGATATGAAAAGTGGGCTTCTGATGTGATGGGGGCTACTGATGCAAAGGGGAATTCTGATGTAAAAATAGGGGGACTACGATATGTAAGAGTGGCTTCTGGTATGAAAGGTGGGCTTCTGATGTGAAGGGGTGTTACTTATGTAAATGGGAACTCTGATGTGAAAATGGGGGGACTACGATAGGAAAGAGGGGATTCCGGTATGTTAGGCAGGCTTCTGATGTGAAGGGGTGCTACTGATGCAAAGGGGGAACTCTGATGTGAAAGTGGGGAGACTACAATAGGAAATAGGGGCTTTTGATATCAAAAGCGGGCTTCTGATGTGAATGGGTGCTACTGATGCAAAGGGGGGACTCTGATGTGAAAGTGGGGGGACTACAATAGGAAAGAGGGGCTTCTGATATGAAAGATGGGCTTCTGATGTGAAGGTGTGCTACTGATGCAAAGGGGGACTCTGATGTGAATGTGGGGCTACTACGATAGGAAAGAGGGGCTTCTAATATGAAAGATGGGCTTCTGATGTGAAGGTGTGCTACTGATGCAAAGGGGAGCTCTGATGTGAAAATGGGGGGACTACGATATGTAAGAGGGGCTTCTGGTATGAAAGGCGGGCTTCTGATGTGAAGGGGTGCTACTGATGCAAAGGGGGAACTCTGATGTGAAAGTAGGGGGGACTACGATATGTAAGAGGGGCTTTTGATATGAAAAGCGGGCTTCTGATGTGATGGGGGCTACTGATGCAAAGGGGAGCTCTGATGTAAAAGTGGGGGGACTACAATAGGAATGAGGGGCTTCTGGTATGAAAGGTGGGCTTCTGATGTGAAAGGGTGCTACTGATGTAAATGGGAACTCTGATGTGAAAATGGGGGGACTACGATAGGAAAGAGGGGATTCCGGTATGAATGGCGGGCTTCTGATGTGAAGGGGTGCTACTGATGCAAAGGGGGAACTCTGATGTGAAAGTGGGGGGACTACAATAGGAATGAGGGGCTTTTGATATCAAAAGCGGGCTTCTGATGTGAAGGGGTGCTACTGATGCAAAGGGGGGACTCTGATGTGAATGTGGGGCTACTATGATAGGAAAGATAGGCTTCTGATATGAAAGGCGGGCTTCTGATTTGAAGGGGTGTTACTGATGCAAAGGGGTGCTCTGATGTGAAAGTGGGGGGACTACAATAGGAATGAGGGGCTTCTGATGTGAAAGGGTGCTACTGAGGTAAAGGGGAACTCTGATGTGAAAATGGGGGGACTACGATATGAAAAGTGGGCTTCTGATGTGAAGGGGTGTTACTGATGCAAAGGGGTGCTCTGATGTGAAAGTGGGGGGACTACGATAGGAAAGAGGGGCTTCTGGTACGAAAGGCGGGCTTCTGATGTGAAAGGGTGCTACTGAGGTAAAGGGGAACTCTGATGTGAAAATGGGGGGACTACGATATGAAAAGTGGGCTTCTGATGTGAAGGGGTGTTACTGATGCAAAGGGGGAACTCTGATGTGAAAATGGGGGGACTACAATAGGAAAGAGGGGCTTCTGGTATGAAAGGTGGGCTTCTGATGTGAATGGGTGCTACTGATGCAAAGGGGGAACTCTGATGTGAATGTGGGGCTACTACCATAGGAAAGAGGGGCTTCTGATATGAAAAGCGGGCTTCTGATGCGAAGGGGTGCTACTGATGCAAAGGGGAGCTCTGATGTGAAAGTGGGGGGGACTACAATAGGAATGAGGGGCTTCTGGTATGAAAAGTGGGCTTCTGATGTGAAAGGGTGCTACTGAGGTAAAGGGGAACTCTGATGTGAATGTGGGGCTACTACCATAGGAAAGAGGGGCTTCTGATATGAAAAGCGGGCTTCTGATGCGAAGGGGTGCTACTGATGCAAAGGGGAGCTCTGATGTGAAAGTGGGGGGGACTACAATAGGAATGAGGGGCTTCTGGTATGAATGGCGGGCTTCTGATGTGAAAGGGTGCTGCTGAGGTAAAGGGGAACTCTGGTGTGAAAATGGGGGGACTACGATATGTAAGAGGGGCTTCTGGTATGAAAGGCGGGCTTCTGATGTGAAGGGGTGCTACTGATGCAAAGGGGGAACTCTGATGTGAATGTGGGGCTACTATGATATGAAAGAGGGGCTTCTGGTATGAAAGGCGGACTTCTGATGCGAAGGGGTGCTACTGATGCAAAGGGGAACTCTGATGTGAAAGTGGGGGGACTACGATATGAAAGAGGGGCTTCTGGTATGAAAGGCGGGCTTCTGATGTGAAGGAGTGATACTGATGCAAAGGGGAGCTCTGATGTGAAAATGGGGGGACTACGATAGGAAAGAGGGGCTTCTGATGTGAAAGGTGGGCTTCTGATGCGAAGGGGTGTTACTGATGCAAAGGGTGACTCTGATATGAAGAGGGGGGTAATCTTTATTTGAAAGGGGCATGTTCATGTGAGAACCCCACTTTTGTGTGTGTGTTTTGCATGGGGGTCCCCCTTGAAAAATCGATGACATTTTAGACTGGGGCGCCTCAAGATTTAGCATACTATTAAAGGGTGCTGTGACTAAAAAAAAAGGCTGAGAAACGCTGCTCTACAGGGTACTCATATGCACAATATTTGCAGACTGTTTTTGGGGACGTTGGGGCCACATGATGGCAGGAAATCTGATAACTTCCCTTCCGGGAATGTGTGGGAGGATTATCAACGTCCATTCTCCGCCCGCCGCAGTGCTGATTGTCTTTTATGTCACCTTGAATATAAGCAAGTAACACTCACCTGCCTGAAGCAGGAAAATCAGCCATAATGATCTCCAAGAAAACATTTCCTTTCTGGGAGAAGCCGCCCTGGATGAGTTCCCATTCCTCGCTGTCACCGAGTCGTCATCTTTGGATTCTGGAAGAATTCTTCTTGCCTGAGGTTACAACTAATACAACTCTTAAGCCGTTTCTTTCAAAGCTAGAAAGAGGAAATGCTAATATATAATAAACCTCAAGGGCACAAACTATCGGCAAGCTATAGACGGAGATAATAAGTTTCTTTCACTTTCATTTTTAAACCTCGAACCTTCCCCTCTCCCAGGATTCTGCTTTACAGAGCTCAGTGGCTGGAATTCCTGAAGGCAAGTGCTCAGAGCCAGGGAAGAGTTTTCTGGAAGCCTATAAATAGAAAGACGATTGGTAGAAACAATGTAAATAATAGAAATATGCGCTCTTGCAAAGAAAAAAAATAATTTAAATAACCACAAAGCTGCTATGAAAAAAAGAGTGAGAACCTTTATAGTCTGATGGAAACAACACAGCGCTGAGGGTGAAGATGTGAATAATAAACCTCAGCAAATAAAATAAATATATAAACCTATTAACACGTGTGCTAATGTGATAAGTTGTGATATACTGAATTAATGAACTGATCAAAACCTTCACGGTGAATAAATCCAAATCACTTAATCTCAATAGTAAGTGTTAAACAAAAAAAACAAAACAAATCAATCCAGAAAAGTGGATAAAACAACCACAGTGTAACAATCCATGACTTAAAGGGTTTCTAAACCCTCATGCTTTTTTTGCATATACACTGAGTGGCCAGATTATTATGACCACCCCATCAGTACTTCGTTGGGCCGCCTCGTGACTCCGCGAGATGACTTTGTTGGGCCACCTCGTGACTCCACGAGATGACTTCGTTGGGCCGCCTGGTGACTCCACGAGATGGTGAAAGGCGATGCGAGGAATCTGACACTGCACTGTTGCCCTTCTGTTGTCTTGTACCAGTCTTGCCCCTCCCCCGTTCTGCCCTAACATTGACTAGTCGCTGACGGCCACAATTCGCACGTTCAGACCCAGATTTTCCGCTGACAGTCCGGTCTTTAAACACTTTAACAATGAACCCCTCTTCTGCTGTTTTGCTGATACTCGCTCCATGGCTGCGAGCACCAACAATCATCCCATGTTCAAAGGATGTTAAATCGCGCTGTTTCCCCCGTATCTTCAGAAACAAATCACTTCTACTGTCGTGGTAAACAACCTGCTTCCCTATTTATAATGGACTGGCCCTCTAGCAACTTCAGCGTGAAATTATAGCTAATTATAGCTAATTTGCCTACAAACGTCAGGTGGTCATAATAATCTGGCCACTCAGTGTATATGAGCCTAGCAAGCAGTAGATATATGCAAAAAGTTTTTTTTTTTAAACAAAAAACGCGTTAACAGCGGTTTAAACTCACCTGTGTCTTCCCCGTGCGCTTCCGTCCGAAAATGTGAAACTGCACGTGCAGCCGCAAAGCATCTTGGGGCGCGCACATGCACAGTTCACATTTTTGCCCAGGACACGAGGAGAGACGCAAGGTAAGTCTATGGACGGCGTGCACCCGCATGCAGACACCGTGGGACAGGAAGTGCCAGCAAGCACAGAGGAGTCAGCGCTGGAGTAGTAGTGATATACTGAATTCATGAACTGATCAAAACCTTCACGGTGAGAAGGTTCCTTCTATATGGGCGACATCAGCTGGAGAGCGGAGTAAATTGGGAAGTGAGATCGAGGACCAGCAGATTTTTTCATCCACAGGGGCTATATATACTCACTACGGCCCCATTAACACTAAGCGGCATACCTCACAAGCGCATCCGCGCGGCCGGGAATAGCGTGACGATCGCGCGACCTTCACCGGCGGGCTGCATGCAAAAAAAGAAAAATCGTGCGACATCCGCGGGAAAAAGGGTCCCGCACAAGAGACACGCGACGGCGACGAGCGACATGGAGCTGTTCAATGGAACAGCTCCATTGAATATCATTGGACGGCGACTTCTCGCGACATCGCGCGGCAAATTTGCTATTAGATTTGCTTACTATTGAGAATAAGTGATTTGGATTTATTCACCGTGAAGGTTTTGATCAGTACATTCATTCAGTATATCGCCACTTATCACATTAACAGTCGTGTTAATAGGTTTATATATTTATTTTATTTGATGAGGTTTATTATTCACATCTTCACCCTCAGCGCTGTGTTGTTTCCATCAGATTGGTAGAAACAGCAACAAAAGCAAAAAGAAACAAAAAAACTCCTCATACCTCACGTAACAAATATTCAGCAAAATCACAATTTTTTTTTTTTTTTTTTATTCAAAAGCTTTTATTGAAAACGTCAGGCAATACAGTAGACATATAGTGGTAATACAGTACACTACAAGTATAATCCGAACAAACAGTCACACTGATATCTTCCATCTATCAGCGATAAAAGCTTCGAAAAGTAACAACACTCCAAGCATTTAGCTATATCCGCGTCAATAACAGGGCTCCAGCGCATGATGGGGAAAGTACTCCGAAGAATGCTTGGGGGAGCCAAGTACTGTAAACATCTCAGGGCAGATAAACATAGTCAAGAATGTCAATGATAAGTCGCTAGGTGTAACATCTGCTGCCATAGTGATGAGGGCTGCATTGTGACCTCCCTGCCCCCCCTGTGCACTACTTCTGGAGTACTTGATCAGATTATGAGAAGGGAAGGCAGTGAAGAAGAGAGCAGAGCAAGATAAGGTGGGGAGGTATGACAAAAGCAGGGGAAGAGAGAGAGGGATGGGATAGGGTTCAGAAAAGAAAAAAAAAAACGATCGCAGGGAAAGGTTTAATCTGCTTGATAGAGCAGATTAAACCTTTCCGGGAGAAAATGTTTCTCTCCCGGGCGGCCGGGAGCCGCTATCCAATAGCGGGAGACTCCCGGAGCTTCCGGGAGAGTTGAGATGTCTGCGCTGCATTCACGAGATGCACCGTGAGGGAGGATTTGTATCTGGCCAGCGAGCGTTTGGGCAGGTGCATTAGGCAGGCGGCTGGGTTGTCGTGCAGGTCAACCATGGTCAGGGAGCGCACCACCTCGGCCACGGTGTTCCAGAAGCTGCGCAGCTTTGCACAGGACCAGAAGATGTGCCCGAGAGTGCCCAGGGAGGCAGAGCATCTCCAGCACATAGGGGAAGTGGAGGCGTCAAACTTATGTAGAACGGTGGGCACTCTGTACCATCGCGTTAGGAGCTTGTAACCCGCTTCCTGGTATTTGTTTGCCATTGAGGATTTGTGGGCAATAGCTAGCACGTTCGCCCTTTGCTGGGGGGTCAGCTCCTCGTTTAGATCATCTTCCCATTTAGTCAGGAAAGGAGGGACATAGTCCTGGGGGGGAGGGGAGTCAGTAGCCCGTAAATGGTAGATACAGCGTGTCTGGATGGTGAATCTCCCCTGCACATTTGTTCAAACGTTGTGCACGGTCTGTCCAGGGCCAAAATCACAATTTTAGGAAGGCCTCTTTCAGACGGGTCGCGGTCCTATCGGGTCTGCCAGTCGGTGCTTCAGGTGGATCTGATCGGAAGCCCGATGTTAAGGTGCCCATAGCGGGGCGGGCTTTCGATGATCGCAAGTACAATCTGCCCGTCCAAGGTGGGCAGATCGTACGGGCTTTCAAGAAGCATACGACCATCGCAAGACAAAAGTCTTGCGATGGTCGTAAGGTGTATGGGCACCTTTAGAGTATGGGCAGCCTTGTCTAAATGCACATCTGATTACCCGTGACTCCGCCCAGGTCCAGAAAGATCGCACAATGGAGGATAAAAAACGTGACGGACACGGATGTCACAATCGCAACATCTGTTCTATGTCCTGACCAGCAGGTAGGGTTGCCACCTGTCCAGGATTTACCCGGACAGTCCGGGTTTTGAATGCTGTGTCCGGGTTTCATGGCAGCTGAAACCCGGGCTCAAGATGCCAGGCAGACAGGGGCAACCAAAATTAAGATAGGGGCTATTGGGCCCCCCACTGAAAATAGTCTTGACTATGATTTTTACATATGAATAAGCCGCGACTCATTCTCCCCCAAAAAATTCTGTGCGTCGCTACAGTGTTCAGGTTTCGATGGAAGAAAAGGTGGCAACCCTATCAGCAGGGGATGCCTTTTCTGAACTCCTGTCATGCTGATCTAGTGGGTTCAATATGCTCTGAGTCAGTGATGCAGAACAGGTGCTCTCACCTCAGTCTTCAGTCTTACTTCACTTGCTGCATGCTTGTCCTGAGATGGCCACACAGAAAGTATTGAAGCCAGGGACAGCCAGACAGCTGTCTTTTTTTCAGTAGAGGCTCAGCAGTGGCAGCTCCCATATTTCTGTGTGTGAAGAATTCTAAAATTAAAAAAATGATAAACTCACCTGATCAGTGGTCACCTCTCTCCCCCTCCGCTCCAGCTATTGAATGTCCCTCAATGTCCTCATGTCCAATGCAAGTGAATAGACGTGATGATGTCATGGATCCTTGACCATTGGAGCTCAGGGGGAGATGAGGCTGGGTGAACTGGTCTAGCAGCCAGGCGGCAGTGAAGATCAGGTGAGTATATTATTATTATGGCTCCGCCCAGTTGTCAGTGTTTAATGACAGTTCAGTGTCCCCAGGTTATTTGGGGACGCTGATCTGTCATTACAACTGGGCGGAGCCAGCTGTGAGATCACGGCTGGCTCCGCCAAGCTGTCATTTGCGAGGTCTTCCATATGCCCTAGTTCGGCTGTCATTTCGGCTCAGCGGAGCCGAAGCATATACCTTCACAATACACAATAGCACAATACATTCATGCAATAGGCACACCCCCTGCCCCACCCCCAGTTATATATAGGCAGTGGACACACATCTTGCCACACCCCCAGTTATATATAGACAATGGACCCAACTCCTGCCCCGCCCCCAGTTATACAGTATATAGGCAGTGGACACACCTCTGCCATGCCACACCACACCCCTAGTTATATATAGGCAATGGACACACCTCCTGCCCCACCCCCAGGTATATATAGGCAGTGGACACACCTCTGCCATGCCACACCACACCCCTAGTTATATATAGACAATGGACACACCTCCTGACACACACCCTGTTATATATAGGCAATGGACACACCTCTGCCATGCCACACCACACCCCTAGTTATATATAGACAATGGACACACCTCCTGACACACACCCTGTTATATATAGGCAATGGACACACCTCTGCCATGCCACACCACACCCCCAGTTATATAGACAATGGACACACCTCCTGACACACCCCCAGTTATATAGACAATGGACACACCTCTGCCACACTCCCAGTTACGTACGTATAGGCAATGGACACTCAACTGCCACAACCCCAGTTATACTGTATAGAGGCAATGGACACACCTCCTTCCACACCCATAGTTATGGTCCATTGTTGTCACCATCAGGAAACCCGCCCTGAGAATGTCATGCAGCCGTGACTGGAGTGCATGTAGACAGGAAGTAGCAGGGGATCAGCAGCACTGAGCTGCAACAGAGGATGACAAAATGCATAAATAAGTATTTATTTATTTTTTTAAATAGCAATTTTTGGATATACAATGTTTTAGCAAATTAAATGGCATTAATTTCGGGTTTGCATATACTTTGGGTCAAGTCATCGTTCTCCAGTTTGATAAAGATTGTAATTCTGTTCTCTAGTCATCTTCAGGCTGAGGAATTTCTGCTGGTGTCTGTTCATGAAGAACAGTGGGAATTTTGTAGCAGTCCTTTATTCCTTCCTCCTCTGTCTGTCTCCGGATCTACAGGAAGGATTATCAGTCAGTAGGGATCTGGTCTTGTTTGTTCTTCTTGGCTGTTGGACTTTAGTGGCCTGGTCTGCATGGTCCATGTTTGTTGATGTTGGTGATGTTGGCATTATTCCATGCTGCACTGACTTGATCTTTGTCTATGTCTATGACTCTTCAGATGTCTAGAACTCACTCACCTGGGAAGCATTTCATTTTCTTCTGCCGGATTTACATTTGGTTCTCCAGCTCTTGGATTGGTGCCGGCTGTTGTGGAATTTACAGCGCACATTTATAAAGGGAAATAAAATATCAATAGTGTAAATAAAAACATCCTCTAATGTGTGTATATAGTATGTAAAAGAATGATGAAGGTTGATGTGGCCTATAGAAGGTCACGGTAGGAAAATGAGGAACAAAGGGAACAAAAAGTGGTACAGATTGTTAGTGGACTGAGTAACAGATGCCTATGTTAGGGGGTATATATCTATGTACCAAAGGGTGCCTAGCACAAAGTGGAGAGGTGAGAGGGAAGGGTTTGGTTTTGGTGACAGGATTGCTTTATGCCTTATTCACATGAGGTGTTTATCTCCAAAGGTGGAGCTCAAGTCCATGGGCGATCATCTGTCTGTAACCACCAGTAATCACTCCATGGGCAATTCCCTCTAAACACGGATGGATAACTGTGGCCGCTGTCAGCCTGTCATTGTTTTGTACAAGCCGAAAAGCCACAGCTGTCTGGATCCACCTGCCTGCAGGAATCCACCTCTGGAGATAAACGTCCTGTGAATGAAGCCTTACGTGCAGTAATCCAGTAACTTAAAGCAGCTAGTTAGAATCCATCACTATCTGTATGGAGTTTCTCCATTTTGCTTGCATGAGTTTCCTCCGGGTACTCTGGTTTCCTCCCACACTCCAAAGACCTGCTGGTAGGTTAATTGGCTCCTCTCTAAATTGCCCCTGTATGTATGTATGTATGTATGCATGTGAGATAGGGCCTTAGATAGGGGACTGTAAGTACAGGTTTTCTGTAAAGAGACACTGTCACCTTCTGCATGCAGGGCAAACTGAGTGTCTCTAGAAAGCCCTTCTCTCTTCTGACCTCCGCTATAGTCACCTTACCTGTACTTCCTTGCCACTCCATCCTTGTAAGGTAACAATGTCTCTTTAGGTAGTAGAGAAGCACAGGAGGCAAATCTCTGAACATCCAAAGTCTATTATATGTGGAACTCGAGCTACCCATCCATCAGAAACATAAACACTATCTAACGTAGGAAAGAAAAGGGGGCATTTCAGATAAGAGACATCATGAAAACTTTGGAAGCTTTAGCATCTCTCAACATGTCAAATAGGGGATTGAACAAACCCACAAGAAATGTGGACAACTATTTTAAACTGAAATGCACGCTGGAATAATAGTCCAGTCTAATGTTTATGTTACCTGTTCTCCGGCGTTTCACCTTTTACCACACAATTATTACAAAGATTATAACTGCAAATATCTGAAATTCACACTGGTATACTATTTCAGAATAATGATTATTTTCTTTAAATAGCTTTAAAGTGTATATGTTACCTCTTCTTTGATGTTTTAGCCATAAAATGATTCCAATGATTACAGCTGCAATTATCACCACGACCAGTATGACAATAGGGATAATGACCACACTTTGAGCGGGAAGTCCTCCTGTAGAGGTTCTTGTAGAGATACGTGTTGGACTCTGCAGGAGAAAGTTTTGTTCTGGTCATCATCGCTCGGTGTGATGGTCACAGTGCTGTTCACTTGGAAGGTTCCATTGTCATATTTGTGTGGCTTTCCCATGAGCTGATTCTTCAGAACTTCTCCATCTTTATACCATGTTACAACAATATCACTTGGGAAGAATCCAGAGACCATACAGGTCAGGGTGTTCTCTGTATTTCTCTGGACACTCTTGCTAAGTATGGAGACGAGAGGTTGGGCTGTAGTGGACACAAGGAGAACTTATGAAGTTGTGCATAATATACATAAGAACATTTTAATCCTCAAAAAAATGAGAGAGCACATTTGTGAATAATGGGAATAAGGAACATTAAACCTGATTCAGGAAGCATTCTACTGCAGTTTTGGGGAGGTTTGTTTAATGGCAATTTTGAGGTAATTAGTAGACATGTGCGATTCGTTTCGTTACGAAACGAAATTCGTACGAATTTTCCCGAAATTCGTAAATTCGGAAGCATCCGAAATCCGAATTGCAGTTTCCGAATTATATCCGAAATACGAAATTCCGTTACTGAATTTCGGATCCGAATTTTTTTGAAGCAGGAACTAATATTACCCCTGTAAATGAGGTTGAACAACATGACGGCTGCTGAGAGTTGCATTACTATACACAGGCAGGAAATACAAAATTCCGTTGACGTATTTTCGTTCCGTTACGAACATTCGTTATATTGAAGTTAAAAAGCAAAGTACATTTATATTGGAGTTGATGGTAGTTTTTTTTTTATCCGAAATACTAAATTCGGATCCGGAATCCGATAACGGAATTCATATTTCTGATAAAAAAACAACTAACACATCGACTCCAATATTAACAAAGGTATTTTTGCTTTTCAACTTCATCATAACGAATGTTCGTACAGTTACGAAAATGTGCCGAAACTAACGAAAATCCGTATTTCGTGCGAATCCGAATTGAGTTTCGGACACGAATTACGAAATACGAAATAACGGATATTCCGAAACGGAACGAAACGAAACGGAACACATTTTTTGACGGCGCACAAGTCTAGTAATTAAAAACTGAGCTCTTAATACTCTTCACTCTGCAAGTCCCTACGTCCTGCTCTGGATGTTTTCAATAGATACAT
>NW_017308345.1:35287-41593 GCF_000935625.1 Nanorana parkeri | reverse complement strand
CCGTAGTCTATTATAGGTGGAGAGGTTTGGAGGATGCTCACTGGGTAGAACACAGACAGTATGGAGGGGGACACAGACATCAGTACGTGATGGAGGGGAATGAGGATGACATAGAATCAACTACCCTCAGAAGCTGCAGCTCTCCATCCTCCAGTTCTCTGTCCCTGTTCTCTGGCTATGGCTGCTGATTACCTCACTTCTCTCCAAAAGCCTTGCTGCCTGGACCTCCAGTCCATATCTTTCACACCCCTCATCACTGAGATTTGTAATCCTCCATAGCTGGTTGCCATTTTGCATTGCTGTATAATGTATCATTGGGATTTGTAGTCCTCTATAGCTGGTTGCCATTCTGCATTGCTGTATAATGTATTGCTGGGATTTTGTAGAACCTCTGCAGCTTAGACCTTATTTTCTATCAGTGCCCCTCCCGAGACAAGACTTTGGATCCTCCCCTGTGTGGCAGACGCTGTAGCCGGGTGGTGGGGAGGGGAGAACTACATTTCCCAGTAGGCAACACGCCCACAGCGATGCAGAATAATATGAAGCTACATACTCTATGTTGCTCTGGGGTGCTGGCCTGATGTCTTTAGTGGAGGATCTCAGGAGGGCTGTGGAGAATTTTGAGTGGGCTGTGGAGGATCTCAGGAGGGCTGTGTGGGGTCTTAGGAAGGCTGTGTGGGGTCTCACCAGGGCTGTGCAGAGTCTCAGGAGGCTCTGTGGGGTCTTACAAGGCTGTGTGGGAGTCCACAGAGGGCTGTGTGGGGTATCAGGAGGCTGTGCAGGGTCTCAGATGGGCTGTGTGGTGTCTCACGGGCAGGTGCAGGGTTTTCCAAGAAGGAGGAGGACATGTGCGGCTGGCTATAAACAGGCACCGTATGGTTAACAGGAAGGCTGCCGAGGTCCCCAGCCGCTTCAGCTTAAAAACTAAGTGCCAGTATCTGCGCTTCTGCATCTGAGTGAAAATGGCTAGTATTGGCACCAGGGTCGGATTTACTCTCTCTGCTGCCCCAAGTCCAGGTTCCTCAAAGTGCCCCCCTCCCCAACAAATACCTCCCCCCCTTCCCCCCCAATGGAGAATATGGCAGACCTGCAGGCTGCATACAAGTAATCTCGGCAACATCACAGAGATCACTTGTACAAAACAAACAGCGGCTTCCCCGTTGTGCAATTAGCTCTGCTTGCCCAAAGCAGGGCTAAATGTAGAAAACAACTACCCGCCCGGTGCCCGGAACTGCATGTACCCGGCATCGGGAGATTGGAATTCCACACCCCTGCTGCCCCAAGGCCGGGCCTTGGTTGGCCTTTTGGGAAATCCGGCCCTGATTGGCACTGGCGCATCCCTACCTTATAATATAATGTATTGCTGGGACTTGTAGTCCTGCATAGTTGGCGCTGTTCTGCATTGTTGTACAATCATTACACAGCAATGCAGAATACCACTGGCTATGCAGGACTACAAGTCCCAGCAATACATTATAATGTAAATCAGCAATGTTGTATACCACGAGCTTCTCCCACCACCACCCGCCCACCCCTTTCTTCCCTGTCCAGCCTTCACCCACACCAGCCTCACCCGACTCCTGTAGCACCTTCTTCGTCTTGGTGGCCAGGGGATGGGACTAAGTGGAGAGGGTCCTCTCCCACACAGCAGAATGTTGGTAGTGGCTCCTCCAGGCTAAAGAGCCATGACAGGTGACTGGTCACTGGCACAGCCTCTCTATCCCTACACAGCAGCCCGTACATGCCTCGCTTCTTCTGCTGCGGAGGAAGTAGTGGCACTATCTCAGGGGGAGCGATTGTGGTGGCATGAGGGAGCTGTGGACCCTTTTCTTCCTCTCTGGGCCCCCCCAACAGGCGGAACACCAGGGCCCGGTCGCAATTGTGACTGCTGCGACCCTGATAGTTCGGTCAATGGCCCCACAGATGTCTATGGGGATTCCCTGATTGCTCAAAGAATGGAGCAGAGCAATGACCATAAGAGTACTAGGCGAAGAGAGGGGAGACCCAAGATCATTCAGCAGTGTATCTAGCGAAAGATGCTACACATACACAGGCAAGTCAGTAGAAAATAAATCAAAGCAACTTGGTTGCTGTATTTTTCTTGAAGACATTTCACTGGTCATCTGAGTAGCTTTCTCAAGCCTGAATTTCTGAATTCCATACTATATCCTAAACCAAAAAATGATCGTGATGTCACTTCCACCTAGGCACTGTGGGTGGAAGTTGGAGGTGAATATACTTTGTAAACATTTTTGTTTTATAGGTATCAGGCAGCGCTAAAGGGAGGAGGCCTGAAGTAAGAAGTGGATATTACATCATTGTGTCAGATCTCTTTAATTATAAGTATAAATGTAATTGCAAAACCATTTTTCCTCGCTGACGGAGTAGAGCAAATCAAGCTGGTAGAAATAATGAATGTTTCTTTAAAGGATACAGAATCACAGGAGCAAAAATGAAATATATTGCAGCTTATTGTCCTTAGATGTGGCAGTTACTTTTTTTTTTCTTTTTTCTGGCTAAGAACATTTCAATAAGTACAGAAAATACCTTTTTGATTCTGCCAGAAATGTATCATTATCACTTCTTGTGAGCTGCACCAAAGGGTATCTTCCTTTCTAGTTATTTTCTGTAAACTACCAATTCCCCCGCCCCCCATGTGATGGAGATGAAGAGATAAGGACACATTGTAGTCTATATCAGGTGAGCAGCCTAAAGTGACAACCATGACTTTCTCCATAGATACAGAGGAGGGGCAATGTAGCCACCCAGGGACAGGAAGTGTGTTATTCACAGGATCACCAGGTGAGAATAAAGCGAAAGAAGCTTGACAAAATAAAGCTTATTCAGCCACCACACCAATTATTAGTAAGCTTCAAGATATCAATTTTTTAGTTTTGGGTTTAGATATGCTTTAAGCAAGTGTAGCGCCCTACTAAAAAGGCTGCCATTAAATCTAGTGTTTATCACATTGTATGCAGTCTGTAACTAATTTGTAGTTTGGTTCATGTGGTTCTCCCCCTAAACAATCTATCATTGCTTGCCATCTGTTTGCTGCCAGAAGTGCTGCAGGGTGTGCCCTGGTGATAAAACAGAGAAGCAAATGGTATTGCTGTCAGTGGATATCCCTCTCCAGCCAATCACTGTTGAACGATAGCCAGTGGTGCATGCTGGGGGAAGAGATAAATACTTGGGGTGGACCATGTGGGCTCTCTTTTTCTCCCCGGGCCCTGCCTGCGGGGAGGCTGCGCTGGAATGCCTGAGCTGGCTAGGCCTAAAAACCCTGGGGACTAGTCATGGAATCTCCCTGGAGCCTGGTGGCTGCCGGTCCAGTGGCTGCTACTGCTAAATACAAGGATCGGTAACTCTTACCTGAAGTAATGCCGTGTCAGGTGCCTGACCTTCTGTGCATGGAAGCAGTAACCACACTCTCTCTGAAGAATAATGGAGTCTATTATCTGCCTGGATGATCCTAACCCTTCTCCTCTCTCCCTGAAGTTCTCCAATAAAAGCTTCAAGCATCATAACTACATTCTGGACCTCACTTTAATGATTCTGCAGAAGGGCGGCAAGTGCTGATGGGCAAAGTGAGTGACATTATCCCTAGACAAGAAGAATGGGAGTTGCTGTAACCCATATCAACCGATGCTAGTAACTTAAGGTGCGCTGGTGTACTGTGGATCCATAATAGAGGTTTCTTATAGAGGAAAGACAGGGAGACCCCTTATTTCACTTTATTGTAGTTCACCCCTTCAGAGCCACCAGTAGTGTTATCCTGAGTTGGGCCAGCGCTGACCGGGGAAGGGGGGGGACGCTACAAAAGCTCTAAGGAGCAGAGCATAAAAGTTCCCATAATGAAAAACAAATCTGTACCTGAAATTTCCACTCTGATCTCTTTATCCATCTGGAAATAACTGTAGTTTACTGAACATGTGTAATTTCCACCGTCTAATACAAATGCATTAGATATGGTCAGATCAGCAGTTCCATGTAATGCTCGATCTTTATCCAATGAATATCTGGAGTCAGGTGATGTTACGTTTTCATCACAGCTTAGGATAATCTTTCCTTCTAAATACCAAAAAACTGCAAAATGTTTGGGATCTGCAGGAAGTTTATCTGCTGTGAATGTGCAGGGAATGTGAGCAATAGATCCAACGCTGGCTGTATAGGTAGAAGGTCCCGTCATCTGTAGAGCAGCAGCTGCATGAGATGAGAATAAATCAAGATTATATTTATACTTACAGATAGATAAGATCAGGTAAATGTGTGTTCATTTATAAAATACAATCACATGCAGGATAAATAGAGCTAAGTCTTTGTATCATCTGTAATTAGGGGGGTAAATATAACTGCAGAATCATTTTAATCTATTGCTATGGTAGAGGAAATCAAGGAAAATAATTAGAACATAATAATAATAAAAAACTAAATCTGAATTTCCTTACCTGAAATGTCCACTCTGATCTCTTTCTGTATTCGGAGCGGACTGTAGGTCACTGAACATGTATACCCTCCACCGTCTGATACAAATGCATTAGATATGGTCAGATCAGCAGTTCCATTTAATGCCCAAGCTTTATCCAATGAATATCTCGGGCCAGGTGATGGTACGGTGTTATCATAGCTTAGGATAATCTTTCCTTCTAAATACCAAAAAACTGCAAATAAACTGGGATCTGCAGGAAGTTTATCTGCTGTGAATGTGCAGGGAATGTGAGCAATAGATCCAACACTGGCTGTATAGGTTGAAGGTCCCGTCATCTGTAGAGCAGCAGCTGCGTTAGATGAAAATAAATCAAATGTATACTTACAATTTATTATATTATATTTTTGGGATGAACACAGGTTTTAGGTCTTTTGATGAGACCTCACCTTACCCATTAAATAATCAGTGCACTTTCAAAGTGCATTTATTCTTCTCCCCTCCCCTGACCACAGATCTCACTTTCACCCTCCACAAATGCATACTTACTGAGATCCGGCACCCGTGACCTCCTGTGTTTGCTGAAGTCCACTCCCTGCTCTGCGGCTGTGCATTAGGGGGTTTGTCTACCTTCGTCTCCTGACCGAAAAACAAGCCCCATAGACCTAAATTTGTAAACAAACACGGGAGTCCAAGGGCACCAGATCTCAGTAAATATGCATCTGTGGGAGGGGATGGTGGGATCTGTTAGATCAGAGAAGGGTTCAGAAGGAGATCAAACTATAAAATTGCATCATCTGGAAATATCAATATAGTTAGAAGAAGGACACAAAAGGAGTGTCCGCTGAAGTATAATTCAGACTTCAGCACTCCTTTATTAAACCCCTCAGCTCTTTTGATTGCGTGGGAATGGCTCACTGACACCCTCTGGAATGTCCACAAAAAGCTGCTGCTACTGGCAGCTGATGGCTCTCAATTAAACCATGCCAGAGTGCAATAAGTCATTCCTGAGAACCAGTGACTGATAGAATCGGACATACTCTGAAATGAATTGGACTATACGCAGACCAGGCAAAGACCAGGCAAACTTTGTTAAAGGAGAACTATGAGGTGGGTGCTTTTCACTCACCTCATAGTTCTAGCCGACCTGTGACAATGAGACTGTCACATGTCGGCTCAGTAGATCGGGAGGTGAGTGAACACATACCGGCGTTTACTCACCTCTCGATCCTGTCACGGCTCTCTGCAGTGACAGGGGAGGGGCTGGATTCCCCCCTCCCTGCTCCGATCCGCCAGCGCTGACTGGAGGAACGGACGGGGGAGGGGAGTGGGTACAGCTGGCTCTGCCTCTAGATAGGCAGAGCCTGCTATCACTCACGCAGCTGGGCGGATCCAGACATAATTGTCGGGATATGCTTCAGCTGCGGCGTCTCAGTATACTGTGAGCTGTAGCTCTCTATATACTGAGCTTAGAGTGACAGGAGGACGCTAGTTTGTGTCCTCCCGTTACCCTAAGGAGAACTATGGGGAAAAACACTGACCCCATAGTTCTCCTTTAAGTACCATTTCACTATTAGTCCAGTTTATTTTGTTGTTGCTTATTTCGTAAAATCTTATCTGTAAATATTTTCTTGCACTGGTTGTTTTTTTTTCCCATTTCATCCAATAAAACAAAATGTAAAGTTCCTCAGAACTACATTGTGTACCATGTTATGACTCATTGTACTTACTGGCAAACATTTTATACCTATGTTTAAACCTACAGTCATTGCTAGTTAAAGAGAGCTCGGTGTCCGTCCCCCCTTTTTGTGCCCTGTTTCTTCTCTTCCCCCTGACCCCCCCCCCCCTTCTCCCCCTTTCCCCCCCTTTCTCTCCTTCTTCCC
>NW_017308345.1:33438-35092 GCF_000935625.1 Nanorana parkeri | reverse complement strand
GTTTCTTCTCTTCCCCCCGCCCCCCCCCCCCCTTCTCCCCTTTTCCCTACATTTCTCTCCTTCTTCCTTGCCTACAACCATAAGTGACTTGGATTGCCATTGTTGACTTGCTACCATTTTTCAACTGTAAACATTTATCTCGATATCCTTGACTGTACATGTGCATGTACAATATCTATGCATTGACAATCAGCTATGCTGTCACTTCTATGTTGTTTCTTATGTTTTGCTTTTCCTTATTCTTTTTGTATATTTGTTAAAAGAAAACAGCTAATAAAATTTGAAATGAAAAACAGATGTAAAAATTGTTAAGCTGATTCCTAAAATGCTCTAAATTAGGAATTAAAGAATGCTTGCTTCTCTGAAGAACACTACTACCCACAAACTAATGGCCTGAAAAAGATGTTGCGGACGTACAATAACAAAGTATCTCAATGAGGTTAGTTATGTGGTAAGTCTGGGAAAAGGAGACAGAAGACAAACATGCTCAAAACACACCATGAAAGAACAGCATATGTAATGCCGCCGCCAGTATGCAGCCAACCTGAACAGGAAGAGACAGACCCCCTGGTATACTTTTTACTTGACATTCAGTAAGTGAGTGCAGACCTCATGGTTAATTCACACCTCTCTTCCACACAGGAGCCTCACGTAACCATTTCACGGGGAAACCAGGTAGGGTGAACCTTGCAGTGCACAAGGTAGACACATAGGCACATCCTCCCATAAGTCTGCCTGCCACATCTCACTGGGGATGCAGGCAGACATAAAAAAGGAGATTGAGGAACTGCTGCAGTTAGGGGTATTTTTGAAGTCCCTGAATGTCTGGGAGTTACCCGGTAGTCCTGATCCCTAAAAACAGGTTCTGCCTGGACTACAGGAGGCTGAATGCTGTCACTTCTGGTGATGCTTCCCCATGCCCAGGGTTGAAGGGTTGTTGGATAAGTTGGTGGCCATTCACTATCTAACAATTATCAACCTTAGCACCTGAGGCTCCTAAAAAATCAGCCTACATCACACCATTCAGGTCATTTGAATTATGATAATGCTATTTGGGATGAACAATGCACCAATCACCTTTCAGGGGGTCAACAATGACCTACTGGAAGGACTAGAAACATTTACAGTTACTTAACTGGATGACATTACAGTGTTCAGCACTACCTGTGAAGAACACCAATTGCAGCTATCACAAGTCCTGCACAAACTGCCAGCAGCTAATCTGACAGTCAAACCCAATAAGTGTCCGATAGGCATTACAGAAGTCCAGTACTTGGGATACCAGGTAGGAGGAGGCACCCTGAAACCTGACACAGGGAAGGTCAAGGCCATCCTGGCCTGGCGTACACCTCAAACCCAGAAACAGGCAATGTTATTCTTCAGGACATATGGCTACTTTAGGAAATTTGTATGTAATAACAGTATATACCAAATAAAAAAGAGAGATGGAGCTTTTAGTGTCCTCTACAAGATGCAAAGGGACATTATAGCAATGGATAAAGAAAATTCAAAACTAATCTACAAATTTAAAAAAAAAATTTATTTTGATAAAACTCCATAGTCAACACATAGATGAATAGAATTACAGATATCCACTAATCTGACAGATGTATTTACTTTGTTTGTCAAGTTGTTAATTTGTAATATTGTAACA
>NW_017308345.1:17321-33405 GCF_000935625.1 Nanorana parkeri | reverse complement strand
GAATATGACCTCTTTTAATTGATATAATATCATTGTTAAATTAATATTTATATGTTAGGCGGTAATATTTGTAATAGTGGAAGAGTATTATGCGCGTGCCTCTGAATCGTCCACACTGCTAGGGATTGGGAATGATTGGGCTTATCCCTTCATTACATCTTTTGGGGAAGGCCGGCACAAGGGCATCGCCTGTCCTCGCTATGTGTGGGGGAGGGGGCAATGTGTATGCTGTTTCCCCACAGCTTTTTACCAAATGACCGCAATGGGAGAGTGAGACGTCTGCCCTATTGTGGACGTGAGACGGGACGACGCTGAGAGGGTTCCGGCGTAGTCCCGTTGAACGGCAAAGTCGGGCGGGAAACCTCCATTCAGATGCGCCCTATTTAGGACGCATATGGGGACCTATGGCCCTCCCCAGCTGCACACGTCACACGCCGAGAACGCTAGACGACATATGTTGCTGCGGCGCGTATTCAGCAGAGAGCGGAGAGATGTGGAGGATATCGAATGGGGAAGCCTCGTTTTTGACACGTTAAAAGCCACACCACAGCTAGAAGGTATATACAATAGGCATACAAGTTGAGATGTACCTTATCTATTATGGCAGTGCGTGGCAATACCACAGAGTATGGTGGCAACACAGTTGCCCAGGACTCTTAGCCAGAGGGGCTGAGAGGTTCCGGAAAATAAATAGATTTGCAGGGAAGAAGCTGGTCTTTCGGTTTCTTCTGGTTTTTCCGGATTGTAGCTGGGATTTGGAGCTCTGGAGATTTCTTAAGCTGGCCATACACCTTACAATTATCTGCAGATTTTCTGTGGTCAGATGGAAAAGGTGCAACAGATTCCTCCATCTACACTTAACTGTGTGGATGGAGTAATCTCCACCTGGGCCAATCTGTTGCACTTTTTCCATCTGACCACAGAAAATCTGCAGATAATTGTAAGGTGTATGGGCACCTTTAGAGTTCTGGGTGGGATGAAATCTCCAGTCCTGAGGTCAGGTGTTGTCAGTGGTCAGGTGACTGAGAGCATCCTCATTAAGAGCCCAGCCCAGAGCTCAGAGGAGAGTTGGTGGTGTGTGCTGGAGGCACACGAGGGTCAAGCCAAGCCAGTGGTGTGTGGGTGTGCAGGAGGCACACGGCTGCAAGCAGACTCGGGTGCATGCTGGACGCATGTGGAACAGCCAGGGGAGGTTGGGGAAGGTTGGTGACCCAAGAGACCTGGCGGACATACTGCTGAGAGGGTAGTGTGAGTGCTCACGAGGGGTGAGCAGTGTGAGTATCACACAGAGGTGTGCTAAAGACTGTATATGCTGAGGAAAAGCAGATTATTATAAGAAGCACATCAACTTTTATGTTTCATTTAAATTGAAGAGGTCTAAAGACTGTCCTGTTTATCTTCCAATTGGCTTCTAGACTGTTCCTTAAGTGCTCACCATTGGGCTATATTCCCCAAACATCACACTATTTATAAAATAACATTACAGTGTATCATGCACAGATGGAACTAGGACTAATATTGATTATTTTCAGATATGTTAGGATATTATTTGCTAGATTTTTCAAGTTATTGTATTAGAGTTTAAAGGAGAACTCTGGGGTTAGGGCTTTTCCCCATAGTTCTCCTTAGGGTAACGGGAGGACACAAACTAGCGTCCTCCCATCACCCTAAGCTCAGTATACCGCGAGCTGCAGCTCGCGGTATACTGAGACGCCGCAGCCGGAGCGGATCCCGACAATTATGTCTGGATCCGCCCAGCTGCGTGAGTGACAGCTGGCTCTGCCTATCTAGAGGCAGTGCCAGCTGTACCGGCCCCTCCCCCGTCCATTCCGCCAGTCAGTGCTGGCGGATCGGAGCCGGGAGGGGGGAATCCAGCCCCTCCCCTGTCACGGCAGAGATCTGTGACAGGATCGAGATGTGAGCGAACGCCGGTATGTGTTCGCTCACCTCCCGATCTACTGAGCCGACCTGTGACAGTCTCATTGTCACAGGTCGGCTAGAACTATTAGGTGAGTGAAAAGCACTCATCTCATAGTTCTCCTTTAATGCTTTCTGCTCTTAGTGATTGGCAAAATGTAGATTGTAGAAAGTGTTATTTCAATATTGTCTATTCTTAATTTAGAATTATTTTAGTTAGTCCATTTGACAGACCCATTGAGTGCTAAAGCAGTGCTAGATGGTATGGATTAGAAACCTGATTAATTCCTGAACTTGTACCTGGTAAAACCTTGGACTCTAGTGCAATAATTGTAATACTAATATTTTGGATAGGTACCCTGAAACAGGCATCTGCTTCCCCTTTTCAAATGCCCCTACATTCTCTCCATCTTTTCTACTTTCCCTGGTTGATCTTCTGGGGAGATTCTCTGGCAACTACGCGGATGTACACACCACTAATGTATAAAAAATGGTATCTATCTATGTGCGTAATTTAGATTTTGAGTAATTATTTGTTTGTTTTCTAAGTGGTAAAAAAATGATCATGTAAAATATTGATATATTGATTATTTATCCATATGGACACTATAGGATACCTCCAAAGCTCCTGATGAAGCTTCGGCGAAACGCATAGAAGGCTGGCTAAAGTACAGAACTACAGACCAATTCACAAAAACTATGACTATATATGAAATGATAAGAAGTTATTACTTAAGGATAATTATATCAAAATGTTGCATTGCATATGATCATGCTCATATGAACATTGTATTTAGGGGTGTGATGTCTCTGTTCTTGTGATAATTCAAAATATTATGCACAGTGCAGTAACAGTATCTTAGCTAAACCCCTGACTGACCTAACGCAGAAGAGTGTCTAATTTGGTGTTCTGGATGTCAGATCCTTGAAGGAGGCACTCACCAGTGGAACTGTGCTAAAGTCACCAGATTTCACTTGTCGGTTTGCGGTGCAAACAAATGCCTCTGCCTATGGCTTCGGTGTGGTCCTGAGTCAGGATTCCTCCATCTGGACAAAAAGCTCCTTCCTAGGGTGTTAGCTTATGCCACCAGTGTCTTGTTAATGCATAGGTGCTGCAGAAGTTGCAACGCTACCTGTATGGTTGCAGCTTGACAGTCAGCACTGACCACAAGTTGCTGAGGAGAACAGCAAACCTCCCATATATCTCCCATCCAGGACCCAGCCTTGCCATCCTCTACTGTGTTTATAATCTATAAAGACCTGTGATAAGTGTCACCTTTGCGTTCGGTGCGGTATACATGTCTTGGTACAAGCAGGTGACAGACTACGTTGCTGACACAAAGCTTTCTTTTGGTTCCTGAGCGCACTAGTTCAAGTAAAGTAAATAGCCAATCAGGTGAAGCGGAGAAACAATACGACTGCTGTGACATTTCTGCTGGTCAGAGAATGAAGCTGATCCAGTTTTCTTGGCTAGTCAGTCATTCTTCTGATCTGTATGACACGGGCACTCCACACAAAGGAATTTATTTAGCTTTGCACTTGCCACGTTGCACTGCTGGTCCCTGCCTGCTCCATGCAGGCACCTGCACATCTGCTACACATCCCTTCATATCTCTGGTTAGCTCCTTTCCCCTGCAGGGTCCTATGTATGTGCTGGTCAGCTGTGTGTGTCTTCACAAACATACATGCAAGTCAAGCATCCCTTCTTCTCTCTGCTCCTCATGCCTCCCTCCTCTAAGCTAATAGATTGAGCAGCTGCTGGGTTCTGTTCTCTCCATTGTGATCTTGTCCTGGACAGGAAGTTCAGAGCTGGAGTCAGCTTACTGGAAACATGATGACTGTAAGTGTTCAGGCAAATGCATCACACTGTAGATTAGGTAGAAAGCCTTTGCTCAAAATAGCATGGCAAGCAACAGCAAAACCGATGTGTCAGGGACATACAGGTCCACTTGTCCAATTCTTCCATCCATTGCTGTATGAGAGGTAGCCGTGATGTGGATGGAGAAGAGAGAGAGAGATAGATAGATAGATAGATAGATAGATAGATAGATAGATAGTAATGAAAGTTCAGCTGCTCTGTAGAATGAAGTGTCAGTTTCTGGGTCAGTACACACTGTTAGTGTTTTGTTACAACATAGAACTAAACTGAATTGTCCAGTAACAGCCGAAATATTACAATCAATGCTTCTCCTAATGAATGGAAACAAATGAGATTAGACTGACCTGTGTAATATAGAAGGGAGAGGAGCACGGCTGTCTGTCCACAATCCATTCTTCATGCTATGTACCTGTCCTATGTAGGGAGCTCAGGTGATTTTTCTCTCCGTGTTTCTCATTAGTCTTTCAGGTTTGATAGGTAAGGATCCATCTCACCTTTATATACAGAGAGTACAAATTCTTTCACTTTCTGAAAGCAAGGGTGTGCCGATGGTGCTTCCATCCTACCCTTGGACTTTCAAGATCACGTAACAACAATCTAAATGCCAGCAGACTGAGAGCGATCGTCACTGGAAAGAGTTAAACGGTTAAATGGTTAAACGGTTATTAAACCCCCCATTTGTTTTTGTATACCTAGTGCTAGCAAGCAGTAGATACCGTGTTTCCCCGAAAGTAAGACCTACCCCGAAAATAAGACCTAGCACTATCTTTGGGGATTTCTGTAATATAAGACCTACCCCGAAAATAAGACCTAGTTCGGTGGTAGGTCTTATATTACAGAGATCCGCTAGGTCTTACTTTCGGGGAAGCGGCACATAACTGTGTAAAAACCGGCCGCAGCTCCCGCCCCGCCCACACGCCCGCCCACACGCCAGCCTGCCGCAGCTCCAGCCCCGCCCACACGCCAGCCGGCCACAGCTCCTGCCCCGCCCACACGCACGCCCACCGGCCGCAGCTCACGCCCGCACGCACGCAGCTCCTGCCCCGCCCACACGCCAGCCGCAGCTCCCGCCCGCAGCTCCTGGACGCACAATGGAAGCGACATCCGCCGGGACCGGCAACAGCACGCCGCCTTCCGGGACCTCGTCCACTCCTCCCCCAGCCAGGTAAGACATCCCCCGAAAATAAGACCTAGTGTCTTATTTTGTGCAAAAAAAAAAAATAAGACACTGTCTTATTTTCGGGGAAACACTGTATATGCAAAACGATTAAAAAAAAAAAACTTTTTGAAAGGGTTAATGCTTACCCGTGTCTTCGCCGTGCGCTCCCGTCCGAACATCTGAAAATTTCTCGGGCGGGCGCATGCGCAGTTCAGATGTTCGGTCGGTAGACGAGGAGAGACACAAGGTACGTCTATGGAGCAGCGTGCATCCGCAAAGACTCAGTGGGACAACAGAGAAGAGGAGGACAGAGGAGTCAGCGCTGGATCGGAGACCCGCACCAGCGCTTGAGGAACAGCTAAAAACTACAGGAAAGGTCATTTTAAATTTCATGGATGGATGGAATGAATTTAATGATTCGTGGAAGTTTAAAAGGCTTTCTTCTCCTTCTGTCCATATTACAAAAATACTGTCAATATAGCGATAATATTTGAATGGTTTGTGCGGGTGAGTGCCTATGAATCTGTGTTCTAGGTCAGCCATGAAGATATGTATGAACATATATATGAACATATATATATATATACATACAGTATATACACAGACCTGAGGCATACTGGATTCTCATCTCTTCAACTGGGGTGCGGTAATGAAGCAGGGAGTCTGGCAAGTGGTAACCCGTCTTGTTTTCTGATTGGGTGGTAAGCCTGGAAAGCTGCAGCCACGCTCCCTCGCAGCTTCCCAGGCACCGAGGACTATGACTGTTATGTGGGGAATGTAAGTGGCAATTGCTTCTGCGCTCTGTTTCGCTGAGCCGGTCACAGAGTGATCTTTGCGATCTCTCCATCGGCTCAGTGACTAAAAACACGGCGCCCAGTGTTGCGGTTTCGATGTTGTGATTAGGGTGTGCCCAGGCACGTCTGGTACACCCCCTGCGTCCGCCTATGGTGCTAAGAGCTTTTAGGTAACCTGTGACACTCTGTAGGCTTCCCACCCAGCTCACTAACATCATCAGTTGCCAGGGAGTTGAGTAGCTATGGCTGGTGTCCCGCTGTTAGATATAGACAGGTCTCTGTGTCTGTGTGAAGTGTTGTGATCTTCCAGAAGGACCGCCCCGTGTCCCCTGAATGAACTAGGGGCATCTTTGTAAGGTTTGTGACAGACAACGTACAACACCCTGTCCCTATCTCCCAAGTTGCCATTCCAACACACATTACACAGACATGGTCCATTGTTGTCACTAGGGATGTCCCGATACCGATGCTAGCATCGGAATCGGGCCCGATACAGGGCATTTTGACAAGTACTTGTACTTGTCAAAATGCCTTGATGCCTAGCACCGAAGCTTGCGCTATGGTTTTTTTTTTTACTTACTTCGCCGAGCGTCGCGTCACTACTGCTCCGGTGGGCGGAGCTCCAGGTGGGGTCCTAATTTAGGTGGCCAGAGACTGCCAGATGACCCCGCTCGGAGCGCCGCCCACCGGAGCAGCAGTGACGCGACCCTCGGCGAGGTAAGTAAGAAAAAAACAAAAACCTGCAGCGGCCAGTCAGCACTGGTCCGGCTGGGATGTACTTGTACTTGGGCCTGAAAAAGTGGCATCGGGACATCCCCAGTTGTCACTATCAGGAAACCCTCCCTGAGAATGTCATGCAGCCGTGGCTGGTGTTCATGTAGACAGGAAGTAGCGGGGGATCAGCAGCACTGAGATGCAACAAAGGATGACAATAAGGCACAAATAAGTATTTTATTTGAAAGAAAAAATTGCAATTTTTATGAGACACAATGTGTTTGCAAATTAAATGTCGTGAATTTTGGGTTTGCATGTACCTTAGGTCAAATCATTCTTCTCCAGTGTGACAAAGATTATAATTCTGTTCTCGAGTCATCTTCAGGATGAGGAATTTCTGCTGGTTTCTGTTCATGAAGAACAGTGGGAATTTTGTAGCAGTCCTTTATTCCTTCCCTCCTCTGTCTGTCTCCGGATCTAGAGAATGGATTATCAGTCAGTAGGGATCTGGTCGTGTTTTCGTTCTTCTTGACTGTTGGAGTTTGATTGGTCTGCACTGTCCATGTTTACCGATTTTGGTGATGTTGCCTTGTGGCATTATTCCGAGCTGTTCCGACTATTTCGTGATCTAAGATTAACTCTCTCTTCTTCGATCTCTCCCATTGGAACATTTTCTCCTTCCGCAGTTACATTTTCTCTGTTGCTTTCACCTTTAAAAAGGGAAATAAAATATCAAATATCAGGGATGTAAATAAAAACATCCTCTAATGTGTGTATATAGTATGTAAAATAATGATGAAAGTTGATGTGACCTATAGAAGGTCAAGGCAGGAAAATGAGGAACAAAGGGAACAAAAAGTGGCAAAGATTGGTAGTGGACTGATGTACAGATCCATATGTTAGGGGGTGTATATACATGTACTAGGATCTTTACCAGAACACCTTGGCATAGTGATAATCATACCCTATATTCAAATACAGCAACAGGATCATAGTGAGATGGGTACTTTTTTTGTTATATAGTAAAAAAATAAACACCCCAGTGGTGATTAAATAACACCAAAAGAAAGCTCTATCTGTCCCCAAAAAATGGTATAAAATTCATTTCAGTACCGCGTTGCATGATGCATTAAACGTCAGTCAAAGTACCGCAGCGCTGAACACTGAAAAATTCCAGGACACGAAGGGGGTTTAACACCCCGGACTCCAAGTGGTTTATTGGCTCCTGTCTAAATCAGCCCTAGTATGTACGTATTCATGTGAGATAGGGCGTTAGACTGTAAACTCCTCAGGGGTGGGGTCTGATGTGAATGTACACTGTACTAGAGCAGAAGACTATCACGTACAATTCCAAATTTTACATGATAAATTTATAGAGAAGGGCTATAGTGTGAAAAGTATTAAATAAGGTGAAGGATAAAGTTTCCAACCTTAGTAGACATAAATTACTCCAACCCAAGATAATAAAAAAAGTGATTCTTTCCCTATATCATTTTTAACTGACTACTCTGCTCAACACAAAGAGATAGAACGTATTTTCAGAAAACATTGGGGAATTCTTATTGGGGAATTCTTACAAGGGATAAACTCCTAGGCCCGGAAAAAAACAAAAATTATTTTTCAAGAGGGCTCCAACACTAAAAAATAAACTGGCAAAAAGTGTTCTTAACCCACCCAAACGGAATATTACATTTTTCGAAGGTATAGGTGTGTATCCATGCGGACGCTGCATTAGGTGCAGAATCACAGAAGGGAAGAAACAAATTACCTCGTTTCAAACTAATACTAAGAAGAAAAATTATAAAATTAAAAAATGTATTTCTTGTCACAGTAGGTTCGTCACTCACCTCCTAGAGTGTCCGTGCGGCCTACAATTTGTAGGCAGGACCGCCAGGGAACTAAGAAAAAGTATGGAAGAACATGTAAATAATATTAAAAATGGTTTCATGAAACATAGCCTTTCCAGACATTTCAAATTAGTTTATAACCGAGACCCGAGGGGTCTCAAGATAATAGGCATAGATAAGATGGAGAAACACTGGAGAGGTTCTAATCTTACAAGAGAAATGGATAAATATAGACTTCGATCGGAACTGTTTTTAAAGGAGAACTATGTGGTCAGTGCTTTTCCCCATAGTTCTCCTAAGTGTAACGGGAGGACACAAACTAGCGTCCTCCCGTCACCCTGGGCTCAGTATACCGCGAGCTTCAACTACAGCTCGCGGTATACTGAGACGCTGCAGCCGACACGGATCCCGACAATACTGTCGAGATCCACCCATTGACAGCTGACTCTGCCTATCTGCGTGATTGACAGCTGACTCTGCCTATCTAGAGGCAGAGCCGGCTGTGCCCGCCCACTCCCCTGTCCGTTCCACCAGTCAGCGCTGGAGGATTGGACAGGGGAGGGGGGGAATCCCTGCAGGGAGCCGTGAGTGACAGTCATGGCTCTCTGCAGGCACAGGATCAAGAAGTGAGCGAGCGACGGTATGTGTTCACTCACTTCCCGATCTATTGAGCCGACCTGTGACAGTTTCATTGTCGCACGTCGGCTCGAACTATGAGGATGAGGGATTTTCACTCGCCTCATAATTCTCCTTTGAGCAATTATTGTGAGGCCCTTTTTTATGTCCCCATTGGTGCCATCTATAACATCAGTAAAATCCTGTATATGGTATTCATTCAATAGACTTGGGGAGACCCCCAGTGGTGAAGCTTAACCGAGCCAATCAAGATTTGGTCAGGTGCGAGCGGCATAAGATTAAATAAGGAGAGGCTGTCAATGAGATCTGCCGTCCTTATGAGAAAGTTGTAATGAGGAAACGTGTGAACAGCAGACGCCATTGACGCTGTCCCCCAACACACGAGTGAGAGGAGAACATTTCCCAGATGGATTTTAAAGTTTTACATGTAAGATTTTACTATTTTAGTAAAGAGTTGTTGGATTTACTGCACTATGAGCGTTCCACTTTTTGTCTGACATTTATGGATATGGAGGTTGATACTACCAGTAGGAAGAGGAACGAGCACCAGGGAGAGCACATCACTTCTCTGCGGAGGATCACGTCTTGCCTGACTAACGAAAGCGTATGCTGGCCTTTTTGTACGGTCATCATTTCTGGTCAGTGCATTACTTTTGGGGATTCGGATCTAGCACAAGGAAAGGATCAACATTCACGGCACGAGAGTGATTTGTTGTTGATACACTGGACTTTTACACTGGATTTATTAATATGTTCCTATTTTGAAGCATTAATCTATTTATTCATTTACATAGTGGTTTGTTTTACACAATAATAGGACAATTTTATCCATTCATTGATTATAATATTTGATGATATTTGCACTGTATGCACTTTATACACGGGCACATTTAGATCACTGAGAAGAGGTGATAATCACTATTATATTTTGACATTGTATATATTTTTTAAGCACATGTTGACTCTGGTATTTATTTAGGTCTTCAGTGCTGTACAATTAATTCTAGATACCCAAGAGCTCTTTGCCTTTAGCACAGCAGCTTAAAGGTGCCCATACACTTTACAACCCTCGCAAGACTTTTGTCTTGCAAGGGTTGTAAAGTAATTAAAAAAACGTACGATCTGCCTATCTTGGACAGGCAGATCGTACTTGCGATCATCGCAAACCCGCCCCCCGTTCGGCAGTTGTCGAACAAGCAGGCCACTAACTCGCCGAGAATCGTACGATTCCTGGCGGGTTTTCCAGCCTGCTTGTTCGACGGGAGACGTGCGACCGTACAGTAGAAACCGTTGCACGCCTTCCATAAACTTTGCAATTATCGTACGATCCTGGGATTTCCCGCGATTCTCGTACGATAATCGTGCAGTGTATGGGCACCTTTAGATGAACCTAATTAGTTATATCCGAAGCGTAGAATAGTGATATTGCCTTAAGCTGGCCATACACTAGTAGGTTTCCGAACGAACTTTCGTACGAAAGATCTTTCTTCACCACCCGTTAATGCCATCAGACACTTGATGAATGTTGATTGAAATTTAGTTTGATTTTAACATTCTATTTTGGAACAAATGGAGTTTCTCCGAATGAAAATCACATTCGCTGTTACTGGCCGCCAAGACAAATCGTCCGAAAATGGCACTTTGGGCAAAATTCCGAAAGTGCAATTTTTCGGCCGAAATTGCAGCGCATCCACAGTTTCTCTCCTCTCCGCTTGGTGCTGCACTCTGTGCCCTCGGATACAGCGCAGCTTCCAGCGTGGAGGAGAGAAACGGCCAGAGGAGGCCGAGTGGTGCAGGGGAGGAGAGCATGTTACAGGAAGCTGAGCTCTCCTCCCAGCGGTGTGTGGTTGGAGACAGCCTTTCAGCTGTCACATGAGGCCGGGCCAGCAGTGTGGGGGAGGAGTCAGCTGTCAAATGGGACCTAGCTCTCCTCCCTGCACCACTCACTCACTATGGTGGTTATGCTCCTTAGTGTTGCCAGTTTGTTGCTTAGATCCAGAATCTGGGTTTCTAAACAGACAACTCGCTCACATCTAGCACAATTATATTCCCCCTCGAACGCATATTCAAGGAACGCATACATTGCACATGACATGCACCTGGTTGCATACCCACTCATGAAAGACATTATTTTATTCCACCCTTACTATTTATTTTTCTGTAATGTAATTAATGTATATTAGAGATTATATAAGATTAATTAACTGTAGCTTTATTATCTAGGGTTTAGTGAATCACGAGTGGCCCGTTCAATAACTTGTTTGTTAAATTAAATAATTTAAATTAGATTAAGATAAATAAATTATACTGAATTATACTACCGACCCCTGGTATAAAATATACTGCCGCCCTAGGTTAGATTATGCTTTCCCCCTGCAGTTAAATGTGGTTAATGGTGATATTAATAATAATATTAGCGCCCTGTGGTTAGATTAATGAAACCTCCTGGGATTAATGATATTAGATTAATTTTAATCGCACTAGCGCCTTGGGATTAGATTAGATTGCACTATCCCCCTGCGTTTAAGTTGGGGTTAGTCTTTAACACTTCGAGTGCTACTGCAGCCCCCTTAGCAATGTAATAGTACTACTTCAGTGATCGCTGAATGTTTCTAAATAACTGAGGACAGAGTATAAGTTACTATGTACCAGGTATGAATGAATAGGAAGTGATCTACATCACTTCCTATTCATTCACGATTGTGGACATGGTAACTCTACTATATCCACAATGTATGAATGAATAGGAACACTCGGTACAGTATATAGGGGATTCCTATTCATTCTGTGCTGGAGCTGCAGAAAAAGAAATTGTGGACTCTGTAATCATTTGGTTTTTCTATTGTAAAAGGGAACTATTAGGAGTCTGTTTAGACCCCCAATATTTCCCCCGAAGCCCCCACAGTAAAGTAAAAAAAATAAAAATATTTTAAAACAATAAATAAATTAATTATTAAAAAAAATTATAAAGTTTAAAAAAAATAAAATATTTAAAAAGGTTAGAAAAAAAATATTTCCGGTTTCCAAATTCTATTTCGGTGCACCTCTAGTATTTAGTATGTTTATCTATTCAACCTTGTGTTGTTTTAGTTGTTCAGTTCTCTGTATTTCCCTCCTATTTTAACTTGGAAACAATGTCTATATTCATATATTATTTCAAAATGACTTATGTCTGGCTCTGCACTCTTTAGGCTTTCATTCACCTAGTACAGTCCACAGAGACTTTTAACTTCATGCAGATGTAAGAATGTACATTTCAAGGAGTTATATACACTGAGTGGCCAGATTATTATGACCACCCCATCAGTACTTCGTTGGGCCGCCTTGTGACTCCACGAGATGATGAAAGGTGATGCGAGGAATCTGACGCTGCACGGTTGCCCCTTCTGTTGTCTTGTACCAGTCTTGCCCCTCCCCCGTTCTGCCCTAACATTGACTAGTCGCTGAAGGCCACAATTCGCACGCTCACACCCAGATTTTCGGCTGACAGTCCGGTCTTTAAACACTTTAACAATGAGCCGCTCCTGAACATGTAACGAATTCTGCTGTTTTGCTGATACTCGCTCCATGGCTCCGAGCGCCAACAATCATCCCACGTTCAAAGGCTGTTAAATCGCGTTGTTTCCCCGTATCTTCAGAAACAAATCACTTCTACTGTCGTGGTAAACAACCTGCTTCCCTATTTATAATGGTCTGGCCCTCTAGCAACTTCAGCGCCAAATTATAGCTAATTTGCCTACAAATGTCAGGTGGTCATAATAATCTGGCCACTCAGTGTAAATTTACAGTGTCTATAATCATATATGTAATTTCACTGGTGATTCTCCGCCTTCTCCTGTAGACATGCCTTGACACCTCTACATCTAGCCCCCGCTGTCTGAAACATGTCAGAGTGACAAACATAAATGATGGATCTTCTGAACATTTTCCAATATCTTTCTAGACTTGCATTTGAGTGTGTACATACAGTATGTCACCTAGGCCATACAGAAAACCTCATGTACCTTCCCTAAGTCGCCACAATAATCATATTAGTGAATAATTTTTTTAATAAATGAAGAAAGAGGTTTTTATGCAAAAAAAATAGAATTTAAGTTATGCAAGCTAACAATAAAATAAACGCAGTGAGTGCCGTTTTGTCATAGTCATGTTCTACTGCGTTTCAAAGGTCAAACCCTGGAGTGATTTAAGATGCAGTTTCCTACCTCCAGGTCTTTGTGTTCCCTCCGTTTTATGGTTCTTTTTCAACCAAAGATAAAGTATTATTATCATCATCATTATGTTTAATACCAAACTCAAAACACTACAGACGCAGCCAAGAATAATAGTTGCAGTGCTGTCACATTCTTTGGTACAGGGCTCCTTTTCACCTGCAGAAAGAAAAAAAATGTTACCTATAGATTAAAGCCCGGCGTATGTTCTCAGTTAGTCACACACACATATAATGCTGCAGGTAGGCCGGTATAACAGATCATAACAATACAGAAATGGAGAGCAGTCATACTGTAAAACAATAATGTCTCTTATTTTCCCAGAGGGGTTAGAGTCATGAAACATTATCTAAATCATCATAATTTCTACAACAGCATCTGTTGCAAGGATGAGGAACCTGCTGGTTTATTTGGGGTATTTTTTATGCTCCTCAAGTAACGGAGACAGACAACAGAAAGTAGAATAGACAACCAATGAGGTGTTCTAGGTTTTATGTTCTTGTTCTACTCTCCTTTAGTTTTGTGCCTCCCCACACCTACCTCAGGTCATATTAGCCTTGGCATTCCACTAACAGAACTGGACATCATACCCACTCATAGTAAGCTGTGTTTGGAGAGGCTAAAGGAGACCATTTGCCTACTCAGTGTCAGCACACCTCAAACCAATGACTAGAACAATTAGGCAAGGTGTCACCCTATTATACTAGCAGTTAGGTTCTAGGTGCGCAGACCTGGGGTGAGCGTACAGTACACAGTACATTGTTCTACCAACACAAATGCACCAAACTGTGCTAGAACAGCAACACTTCTGTTGGCACCCTTGCCCGTAATGCCCATTACTTTGAGACATTTAACTTTCCATCTGAATTAAACCTAATTGCTACCTGCTCAGATCTCAGCCTCAAAAACAAACAAACAAAAAAACCGATGAAATATGTTCTCCTGAAACTCATCCGCCAACACTTGTGTGTACATTCCCATACGAATAGCATGCATAGTAAGGCCTAGGACACACAGTGTGGCATACTGATGTTTAAATAATATCTAAACCCCAAAACAAAGATTCAAAGAAGTACTATGGGGTCAGTGCTTTTCCCTGTAGTTCTCCTAAGTGTAACGGGAGGACAGAAACTAGCGCTCTCCCGTTACCCAAAGCTCAGTATATGGCTACAGCTTGCCGTATACTGAGACGCTGCAGCCGAGACGGATCCCGACAATACTGTTGAGATCCACCCAGCTGCGTGAGTGACAGCTGGCTCTGCCTATCTAGAGGCAGAGCAGCTGTACCCGCCCCCTCCCCCGTCCGTTCCGCCAGTCAGCACTGGGGGATCGGAGCGTGGAGGGGGGGAATCCCTGCAGGGAACCGTGAGTGACAGTTACAGCTCTCTGCACGGATAGATTGAGAAGTGAGCGAGCGCCGGTATGTGTTAGCTCACTTCCCGATCTACTGAACCGACGTGTGACAGTCTCTTTGTCACAGGTCGGCTAGAACTATGAGGATGATTGAAAATCACTCACCTCATAGCTCTCCGTTAATATTGTGCATCTTGCTAATCTTTAACCTCCTTGGCGGTATTCTCGAGTGTAGCTCGGGGTTACCTCTCCATACCCTGAGCTACACTCGGGAATATCCCATAGTATTCACTTACCTTGTCCCTCGAGCCGCGCGGTGTCCTCCGGCCGGTGCCGGCATCTGTCTTCCGGGTTCCGTCCCTTGCGAACGTATGCGTCGCACGGGGGCGGAACCGGCAGGAGATTTAAAAAAAACGGAGAAAAACGGGGAAAAAAAAGTAGCGAAAAAAATCCGAAAAAAAAAATCGAGCCGAAAACAGAAAAGAATCATACCGCCAGGGAGGTTAAAGAAGAACTGCAGTTAAAAAGATATTGATTAACCCTTGAAGTGGGGCTACACAGCACTGCAAGGGTTAACTGGTCATTTTTGTCTAGGTTCAAAAAGGAAAAGTTACACTCACCTAAACCCGAACTGGCTTGTTCTTCTTGGAGGAGGAGACAGGCTGGAGGAAGCACCGAGACAGCTGCCGGGCTTGTTGCTTCAGGTGAATACAATTTTTTTTTAACCTAGATAAAAACGAGCACCTAACAAGGGCTAATAACAATTGTTCCTGGAGTTCTTCTTTAAGGGCCCGTTCACACCAAGGCCATGCATTCATTGGTTCCGTGTAATGCATCTACCATGTATTACAGTGCAGGAGGTGCATTGCATAGTCATTTCTTTGAATGGCACCCCAAACACACCTCCTGTTTGCAGTGTACTCAGCTGCACTGCTACGCATGGTACTATAACGTATGAAAAAATAGTGCATAGCAAGGAAACGCACCTCCCATACTGTAAGGTGCAGTAGGTTTATTGCATTAATAATGTCACAGCATTGGTGTATACGGCCCCTAAATGTGGCAGCTTTTTTTTTTCTTTTTTTTCACCCGGTAATCTGGTCAATAACACACTTCCTGTCTTCCCGCGTGCTTGGCGTCCTGTGGGATCCACTCTATAGAGGACCAACAGAGCCACCCTTGGACAGCAGCATTGTCACCCTGTGGAGAGGATGGCATTAGATGTACTAGCACAGGGGTGGGAACACTCTGCTTCTCCAGCTGTTGTGGAATTACAATCCCATGAGGCGTGGCAAGATTCTCATTGCATGACTCCCAGAGACAGATACATGACGGGATTTCTTGTTTCACCACAGCTGGAGGGCCGGAGTTTGCCCACCTGTGCACCAGCTGATTTAGATGGACCCCAGCTAACACTTATTAAAACAGTTACTGTAACAGTCTTAAGGTGCCCATACACCTTACGACCATTGCAAGACTTTTGTCTTGCGATGGTCGTATGCTCAATAAAAGCCCGTACGATCTGCCCACCTTGGACGGGCAGATCGTACTTGCGATCATCAGAAGCCCGCCCC
>NW_017308345.1:10954-16640 GCF_000935625.1 Nanorana parkeri | reverse complement strand
AAGCCCTCCCCGCTAAGGGGCGGGCTTCCGATGACGGCAATGCAGAACGGGCAGTGTGCGCGTGCGCACACCGGCCCGTTCGGCAGCTATCTGGCGAGCAGGCTAGAAACCCGCCGAGAATCGTATGATTCTCGGCTGGTTTTCAAGCATGTTGGCTCGACAAAAGACGTGCGACCGTACAGTAGAAACGGTCGCACGTATTAGTTCACACTGCTCGATTCTCGTACGATCGCGGGATTTCGCCCGATTCTCGTACGAGAATCGAGCAGTGTATGGGCACCTTTAGAATAAATGTTTCACATAAATAAATAAAAGCCGACCATTGTAAGCCCCTCTGTTTGTCTCAACCTTCTATCTCCCACTATTTCTGGGCAGCTTGGCCTGTTAATGGAAACTAAAAAAATAAGAAACTCTCTGGCCAGATCACCAGGTGAAAATAAAGGAACATGGAAAAAACTAACGCAGTCACCATGGGGTTTAGATACTGTATAAAAGTGGCCCGGGGCGGTGTTCTTGTACATGCAAAGTGTTCTTCATTGGGCTGTGGGAATGACGGCAACGTTCCTACACAGAAATACATAGCGGATGCTGTACCTATAAAAAGGTGCTCACAAGAACTGGAAGATGCAAGAAGCAGCTTAGCACCATCTGAAAGCTGCTTTAAACATCCCCATTACCTCCATATTCCAGTGTAAAGTCTTTTTTTAGAGGCCGAAGTAAAGACGCATGTTCCACCCTGCAGGAGAAGCTCCGCCCTCTGTCCTCCTCAGTGGGTGTCAGGATTATCGAGCTGTTTACACTGTATGTCCCATTTGGGTTTTCCCGAGGTTTTCCTTCTAGAAAATTGTCCAGTATCTCTCCATCCCGGAACCATTTAATGTTGATGTCCACCGGGTAGAATCCGGAGATTTCACAGCACAGGAAACTCACTTTACGTGTCATTACAGCATTATTAACAATGGCAATCCGCGGAGAAGCTGTTATACAGTAAAAACCAAAAACATAATCAGTATTGTTAGATCAGTTCACATGTATATGAAAAATATATAGCTACGCATTTGTGTGATCTCTGTGATCTCTAATGACATTTACAATGTATGCATATAACTCATCTTCTGCAAAAAAAAGTGATACCATACATTATTATTATTATATAGTATTCAGTATATAAGGCGTTACAATCACAATACAATTCAAGACAAGATGGTAAGGAGGGACCTGCCCGTGAGGGCTTACAATCTAAAAGGTTGCCACCCGTCCGGGATTCACCCGGACAGTACGGGATTGGAATCAAGTGCCCGGGTGTGAGCCCACCTCTCACCCTGGCACATAATTCAAACCGGACAATGCCGCAGACTAGCATATCTTGCGGCGGGTGGCGGACGCCGGGTGGCGCTGTCTCCTGTCTCTGAACTCACTTTCCCTCCCTCCCCCTGTTTCTCTCCTCCGCGGTTGTAGTGGGAGGAAGTGACATCAGAGAGGGACAAATCTTCATCCGGCAGCCAGCCAGTGTGGTGGTAGAGAGCAGCGCTTTCATCTGGGAGACGAGTTTGGGACCGCCCTCAATGACCTGTCTTCTCACCTCACGCTTCAATTTTAAAACCGGGTATTTATAAAATGTAATCAAATACAATATCAATTGGAAAAAGGGGGGGCGGGGGCAGGGGTAGCTAATCAGTATTGCACATTAAACATGCCCCCATAAAACCTGTGACATCTTTTGTGGGGGCATCTTTTATGTGCAATAGTAAATATCAAGGATACAGGCAGGGGAACAAAATCTGACACAATTTCTTTATAGGTGACACAACAGGAAATGAAGGTCGGGGACACAGATGTTATGTGTTATATTTTGATACTCACACACAAAACAAATAAAAGTTATGTCTGTTGTTTTACTCAAGGGTTTGTTTCCACCAGCCCTCACATCACATCTTGTGCCCGGAATGCGAAGGATCGTATATATAAAGTCTCCCTGTGTTTTGAGGCGGGACTTGGCATGGCAGTGCCATTCAAGTAAATGGCACTGCAGACATGCCCCCCGCCGAATGTACGATCGGTTGACAGGAACGCCTGGTAATAAAATGCCTTGCATTCCACTGTGGTGGGATAGCAATAAAATCATGCATGCACTATTTTTTGCGATCCCAAGATTTGGTTAAACTCCAAGCATCCTTCTGCTGAAAAAGAAGGAAACAAGAGCATTCTGGGAATTCAAACTCTATTTTAGAAAAGAGGTGAGCACGTGTCTGAGAAAAGAGCCCAATTTCCCTTTAAGCAGCATCGCTGGTATAGTTGGACTTGTTTTGCTTTGTATTTGTAAGTGGACATTGTATTTAAACGTTTCATATGTTGATTGTATGTTTCCATGTTCTTCCTTTACCAATTTCACCCCTCACCCTGTTTTGTTTATAAAGCATCAAGATTTCACTCAGGCTGGTATCTTGCAGAATAAGAGGGTCTAGCTGCATGTTGAGCTATACACAGGCCATGGACAATGTCCTCTTCCTTCTTCACCTCTTTCAAGGTCTAAACCTCTGTGGAAGTTTCTGTTATCATGAATATAATCCAAGCTACTATACCTTGAATGTCCACTTTGATTGATTTCTCCACCCGCAGGTCGTAGCTCACTGCGCATGTATAGCTTCCACTATCTGCCATGGATATGTTGTCTATAGTCAGATCAGCAGTGCCTTTTAATGCCTGGTCCATGTTCAGTGAATATTTGGACTCGTTGTATGTCTCCTTATCAATATTGCTTAGGATAGCTTTCTTATCATGATACCAAATAACAGTAAAGAGACTGGAATCCGTGAGAGGTTGATCTGATGTGAACGTGCAGGGAATTTGAGAATTAGATCCCAACATGGCTGTATGTGTAGAAGGTCCCGTCATTTTTATAGCAGCATCTGTATGGAAGGAAAAGAAGGGAAGTCCTAAGATTAGTATGATAAATACACACGCTGTGTACAATCACAATGGATCCTACGGCAGAAAATCATATCATTAGCAAATTATGTGACCACAAAGTAGCTGCAAGAAATCTCAGGATAAACTTTGACTCAACACAAAACAATGCAATCCAAAGTGTTACCAGGGATACTTTTATACGGCTGGAATTCTGAAGTATGAATTCCATGGGGGGAATCCAGGGCCGGCCTTAGGCCTTTAGGCGCCCTGTGCGAGAAAGCTTTACATCGCCCCTCAGTGACCACACCCCTCAGTGGCCACACCCTTTAGTGGTCACACCCCCAGTAACCACACCCATTTCCCCTAATATCCGCACCATTTAAAGACTCCAATGTTGTTAAGCCGCAAAGAAACATTAAAAAGTATGATAAAAATAAAACTTTTATTTAAGAGGTGTAAAACTTGTAGCACAATAGAAAAGAGCTTTCCTTTGGTGGTATTTAATCACCTCTACGGGTTTTTATTGTTTACTATATTAAGGAAAAATTATTGAAATTTTTGGGGAAAAAAAGTTTTTTCCCGCATTATGTTAGGAAACAATGATTATTACCCATATTTTTGGTAAAATATAAAAAGCGGGGTCACGTCGGGTAAATAGACACCAAACATGTCATGCTTTAAAATTGCGCACACCTGTGAAATTGCAAAAAACTTTGCACTCAGTACAGAGGCTCCTCCCCCATTCATACTTACTATCAGCTGTTATTGAATGGGGAGGAGCCTCTGTACTGAGTGCTCCTCCCCATTGAGGAAATCTTGAATGAACAGGCTGTGATGTAAATCACAGACTGTTCATTCATAACTGGGGACACATAACTGGGGACACACAGTTATTTACAAACACTGGAGTGATCAGACGTATCAATGATATTTATTGGCCGCACGGCGCCCTTGTTGCCATGGCGCCCTGTGCGGCCGCACTGCTCGCACACCCCTAAGGCCGGCCCTGGGGGAATCTACTAAAACTGGACCAGCTGTGCATATTAACCAATCAGCTTCAGCTAGTTCTATTCAAGATGTATTAATCTGTATTTCTATTTTGAACTTCCATAAGTTCTATCTCACTACTAATAACCATATCTATCTGGAAGTTTACAAACTTATTAATTGAAGATGCCGGTAGGATGGACTTCCTCCATGCACTGACACCATTACTTCGCTCAAAACTCTCACAGAGCCTGTCTTCTGAACTACAACTTAGGCCCCATTCACACGTAGCGACATACCTTTTGCAGCGGCCGGGATAGCGCGACTTTCGGGGCGACGTTCCAGCGAAGGTAGCGCGACCTTCTCCGTCGGGCTCCATTAGAAAAAAGCAAAATCCGAAAAAAGGGTCCTGTAGAAGCGACTTCTGAACGCGACGAGCGACGCGCGACATGGAGCTAAGACAGCTCCATTGAATATCATTAGCCGGCGACTTCTCGCGATATAGCGCGGCAAAAATGCGCGATATCGCGGTGGAAATCACGCGATATATCGCTACGTGTGAATGGGGCCTTAACGTCTGAACAATGTAGTACTATCATCATCATCAATCATCAATCATCATCATCATCATCACACTACATCATCAATCATCACATTACATCATCAATCATCACACTACATCATCAATCATCACACTACATCATCATCACACTACATCATCAATCATCACACTACATCATCATCACACTACATCATCAATCATCACACTACATCATCAATCATCACACTACATCATCATCACACTACATCATCAATCATCACACTACATCATCATCACACTACATCATCATCACACTACATCATCAATCATCACACTACATCATCATCACACTACATCATCATCACACTACATCATCATCACACTACATCATCATCACACTACATCATCATCACACTACATCATCATCATCATCATCACACTACATCATCAATCATCACACTACATTGTCAGAACTATTGGGCAGAAAGGAATCAATTTCATAGGCCTATACATGTTATTTTACAGATTTGTAAATGGGCATACTGGTAGCCATTTTGTCTGCGTGCATAGGTTAACTTGAGTTCATTCTTCTTGCACAGAGACTTTCACAGAGAAGGAGTTAGGAATTTTAGCATAAATAATCTCAGATTGTAAATTGTGGGGGTCTCAGACGCACATCAGTTAGGGATGGTGCCAGCCTAAGTAGGTCTTGATTGATGACCTTCATGCCTCTACTAAAGACAATGTACCTGGGACCCCTAGATGTCCTTTAACATTCTCCCCTAACATACTAGTTCACACAGGAATCATCTCACACATGACCCCCGTCGCTCAATCTTGGTAGACCCGTACATTAAGCAATCCATGACACTGACTATAATCTCAATACACTGATCATTTGCATTCTTATAAAATGTTTTTCTATAACATCCCACTGCGCAAAGAAGTCCTAGCCCTAGATACCCTAGATACCCCCCCCAAACAGTCTTCTTGACAATCACACATATCTTCACAACCTCGGTTTATTGGTTAGTTCGGCTCAGTTGAGTTTTGATGTTTGTACTCCATGTTATTCCACTAAGTTACCTTGTAATATATGCATCGTCTTGTGGTCCAGGTTCCTGTACCTACGACAATGTAACCTCATTTTCTTACCAATGTAACCATTATGTATCCCTGAGTGACTCAGGTTGTATGTATGACCTCATTTCTCATTATAACCCAATAAAAATGTACATGCTCAAAAAA
>NW_017308345.1:2070-10141 GCF_000935625.1 Nanorana parkeri | reverse complement strand
ATCATCACACTACATCATCAATCATCACACTACATCATCATCACACTACATCATCAATCATCACACTACATCATCACACTACATCATCAATCATCACACTACATCATCAATCATCACACTACATCATCAATCATCACACTACATCATCATCACACTACATCATCATCACACTACATCATCATCACACTACATCATCATCACACTACATCATCATCACACTACATCATCATCATCATCATCACACTACATCATCAATCATCACACTACATTGTCAGAACTATTGGGCAGAAAGGAATCAATTTCATAGGCCTATACATGTTATTTTACAGATTTGTAAATGGTATCATCATCACACTACATCATCATCACACTACATCATCATCATCATCATCACACTACATCATCAATCATCACACTACATTGTCAGAACTATTGGGCAGAAAGGAATCAATTTCATAGGCCTATACATGTTATTTTACAGATTTGTAAATGGGCATACTGGTAGCCATTTTGTCTGCGTGCATAGGTTAACTTGAGTTCATTCTTCTTGCACAGAGACTTTCACAGAGAAGGAGTTAGGAATTTTAGCATAAATAATCTCAGATTGTAAATTGTGGGGGTCTCAGACGCACATCAGTTAGGGATGGTGCCAGCCTAAGTAGGTCTTGATTGATGACCTTCATGCCTCTACTAAAGACAATGTACCTGGGACCCCTAGATGTCCTTTAACATTCTCCCCTAACATACTAGTTCACACAGGAATCATCTCACACATGACCCCCGTCGCTCAATCTTGGTAGACCCGTACATTAAGCAATCCATGACACTGACTATAATCTCAATACACTGATCATTTGCATTCTTATAAAATGTTTTTCTATAACATCCCACTGCGCAAAGAAGTCCTAGCCCTAGATACCCTAGATACCCCCCCCAAACAGTCTTCTTGACAATCACACATATCTTCACAACCTCGGTTTATTGGTTAGTTCGGCTCAGTTGAGTTTTGATGTTTGTACTCCATGTTATTCCACTAAGTTACCTTGTAATATATGCATCGTCTTGTGGTCCAGGTTCCTGTACCTACGACAATGTAACCTCATTTTCTTACCAATGTAACCATTATGTATCCCTGAGTGACTCAGGTTGTATGTATGACCTCATTTCTCATTATAACCCAATAAAAATGTACATGCTCAAAAAAAAAAAAAAAAGACAATGTACAAGAGACTTGAATGTTTAAAGTTTTTTTTTCTCTCCCTCTCTCAATGAATAGAACATGGGGTTTATCTTAAAGTTGTTTATGAAACATTACTATTAATTGCAGTGATAATAATTAGCAATAATGTTATTATATTATTATATTATATACAGCATCTGTATGCTTATGTTATTGACTAATTTCAAGTAAAATTTGATACATATACTTTTATAATATCCAAACTATATTTATTATATATTGTTTGAGTGTACCCATTGAAATATATTAGTGTGTATTACTAATAATGGGGTTTTCTATATTTTAAGTGCAAAGCATTAGGTGGTACATGCCAATGCATATTATTTTCTTATAATGTATGAAAAACCACTGGGTCCTGAAACTAATTACCTCACTGTTAAAGTATTTGGAGAAGGATTGTTAAGTGTCTTGGCTTAGATTATCTTAAGGTTGTAAATCGAAGAAGTAGACTAAGGGGTTTGTACGGGCTATTGTGAATAGCCCGTACAGCACCCCTTCGGTTCTACTGAACTGAAGGGGTCCCGGGGCCGAAGCTAGCCGAAGGATCGGCCGAAGCTACGGCCAGATCCTTCGGCAGCTTCGTGAATAGACCCCTAAAAGTCGGACAAGAGGTTGTCATGAGATGTTATTCATGACTATCTTTATGGGTTGTCCATAGCTTAAGTCAGAGGTTATCTTTCTAATCAATCTTTAGAATATAGTAAAATTAAATGAAATGCTCCCAACTTTTATATAGAACAATAGTGCCCCCTGGTGGTGATTGTGAGGGAAAGGTATAGGGTAAAAATGGTATATCTGACGTCATGGTTCACGTCAATAATCACGTGGAAGACCAAACCAAGCCCACTTTACAGGGGAGATATAGGGAGTGGCCGGAGCCAAGAGGTGATCCAGAAGCAGAATTCCAACACGAAGTAGGTAGTAAGCAAATACATGCAAAGGGGATAGGTCGGAAGCTGAGGACGGCTGTCCAAGGAAACTGAACTAAAGAGAACCTGACCATCCCTGGTTTCTGAGCATTGACCGCTGACTTCTTTCATTTCTCTACTTTGAATGGTCTTGGCTTATTGCCAGCCCTGTGCATGATGGGATAAATATCGCCCATGCGCTGGTAAAAGTTTGAGTTTATGAATATCTGTGCTGGGAGAAGTCACTTGTCAATTCTGAACCTTTTGTTTTCTTATTCTGTGAGATACTGAGAAGATACCCATTGCATTTACAAAGTCATTTTCATTTGGTTACATTTATATGTTGAATAATATCCTGTGGTTACATTTTACGCATTACCTGTGATATCAAATTGATTGATATTATCTGATCCATATTCTTTGTTAGTTACCAATTATATTTAATTATTATTCTGCACTGATGTTTAATTAATAAATATATATATATTTTGTATACTTTTGTCTTCCTCTTGTCTTCAAAGTCAGCGCAAATGAAGAACCAATATATCTGGAGGCTGGTCCAGGCGAGCAAATCAATGGACCTCAGGAACCGCCCAGAATCCTGTCCAATTCGCTCATCCCTGTCCTCTGTTTCACTTACAGGAAGAAAAGGAACGCCAAGGAAAAATCTCCCTCCAAATTGTCTAAGACAGAAATAAAAACCCAACACAAATTGTAACTCTTTCTTGGCTAGTTAAAAGTAGAGCTAACTAAAGTCAGTCTGTTGGTTCAATGGGATGAATACAGATACTGTACATGTCTATGTTGCAATGGCAGAGAGTGAGGTAATGCGGGGCAGGTGGGTGTAGGAGTGCGTATTTGTGCAGTAGTGGTGAGTACAGGAGTAAATGTCAATGTAATGATGGCATGTCAGAGAGTGAGCATTGGCGCAGTGACAGAAAGTACATGTTGGTGCAGTGGACAGTGGCCTAACAACCAGGGGGGCGACGGTACGGCTCTGGCTGTGGCTGTTCATCTCTACCCAGTTGGCTCACACATATGAATCCATATGTCAGCACGCGGATTCAAGTATGCAGCCAAACGGATTCCACCGGACAAAAAAGCATCTGGTAGGGTGAGTCCAGGAGAGAAGTCCGCTTGGTCATGTTTTCCCTCCTGCACAAGTTCTATCTGTGACATATGTGACATATTCCAAGAATTAATATGAAATGTCTATTAAATAGGTAAACATTAATCCAGCCCCATCTCCTAAACCCGGCCAAACGCGTGATCCCCCGCTACTGGAAGAAGACATCGGTCCCCACGGTGGAGGAGTGGAGCGGACAGGTATCGGGTATCCAGGTTTCCGAGGAATGGCTAGCCACAAGTAAGGACAGATATTCTAAGTATTATTCCATCTGGGCCCCCTGGATCCATCGCAATCCAGTGTAGGGATCTATTGTTTACAGTGGCAAATTGTTTTATTGCTATTCCTGTCCGTACCACCCAGATAAACTGGAGAGCGAGTGGAGAATGTTTGTCTTCTATGACCACCTGAAAGCTCACATGATCATCACTTTGGCTACCCGCGAGCTATAGCAGACCAAAGGTACATCCCGTTCCTTTTTTCTGACTTTCCTTTTTCTAATCCCTACCTTTCCTTGCCACCAAACCCTGGTCCATGGCCCTGAGTTTATTGCGTTGCAGCGTCCTGGAGAGAGAGAGAGAGAGAGAGAGAGAGAGAGAGAGAGTACCAGGGGGACATAATAATAATAATAACACTGGGGGGGACATAATAATAATAATTACTCCAGGGGACATAATAATAATAATAATGACACCAGGGGACATAATAATAATAATGACACCAGGGGACATAATAATAATAATGACACCAGGGGACATAATAATAATAATGACACCAGGGAAAATAATAATAATAATGACTCCAGGGGACATAATAATGATAATAATAATAATGACTACAGTGGACATAATAATAATGATACCAGGGGACATAATAATGACACGGGGACATCCAGAGGACATAATAAACATAATGACACCAGGGGGACATAATAATAATAATAAAGACACCAGGGGACATAATAACAATAATAAAGACACCAGGGGACATGCTCACGTGTCATTATTATTATTGTTGCTAGTCTATGCAGTAGTGGAAGTTGTAGGTGGCGAATTATCCACATTTACCATGAAAGTAGAATTATGGGGAGAGTGAAATGCGCACTTCCCCCTAGTTACTGAAGCTGCCACAGGTTGGCTCTCTTGATTGAGAACTGAGCGATCACATATCGCTGATCACTCAGTTTCTGCACTCACTCTCTCTGCAGAGAGCGGTGACTGTCCGTCACGGCTCCTCGCAGGAATCCCCCCCCCCTCCCCTCTCTGATCCTCCAACGCTGACTGGAGGGATGGATGGGGCGGACACAACCTCTAGAGAGGTAGAGTCAGCTGTCAATCAGGTGGTGGGGTGGATCTGGACAATATTTTTTGGATGCATCCCAGCTGCAGCGTGGCTCTGCTCTGTCAGCATATAGCGGGCAATATTGCATGGGGGGCATGGTGGGGGGCCCAAGAAAATGTTTGCCCGGGGTCCAATCAATATTAAAGACGGCCCTGCATAGAACTAAACTGAATTGTCCAGTAACACCCGAAATATTACAATCAATGCTTCTCTAATGAATGGAAACAAATGAGATTAGACTGACCTGTGTAATATAGAAGGGAGAGGAGCACGGCTGTCTGTCCACAACCCATTCTTCATGCTGTGTACCTGTCCTATGTAGGGAGCTCAGGTGATGTTTCTCTCGGTGTGTCTCCTTGTCTTTCAGGTTTGATAGGTAAGGATTCCATCTACAGTATAGAGATATATATATATATATATAGAGAGAGAGAGTGACTCACAGCGAGTAAGAATAGATAACATAGCTGACAAATAGAAATTCTTTCACAATCTGAAACCAAGGGTGTGGCGATGGCACATTCACCCTGCACTTCGGTTCTTATGGTCACGGCACAACAATCTAAATGCCAGCAGACTGAGAGTGATCGTCACTGGAAAGGAATAAAACGGCCGTTAAACCTTTATCAACACAAACAAAAGCTGGGGAGACCACAGCATCCCAGGGTGCTAAGAGATCATAAAAACCCGTGACGCTCTGTCAGCTTCTTGCTGTAGTAGTAGTGAGCTACTGACATCATTGTTTGCCAGGGAGCTGAGTGGGATGCTCAGAGCGGTATAATAATAATAATAATAATAACACCAGGGGGACATAATAATAATAATAACACTGGGGGGGACATAATAATAATAATTACTCCAGGGGACATAATAATAATAATAATGACACCAGGGGACATAATAATAATAATGACACCAGGGGACATAATAATAATAATGACACCAGGGGACATAATAATAATAATGACACCAGGGAAAATAATAATAATAATGACTCCAGGGGACATAATAATGATAATAATAATAATGACTACAGTGGACATAATAATAATGATACCAGGGGACATAATAATGACACGGGGACATCCAGAGGACATAATAAACATAATGACACCAGGGGGACATAATAATAATAATAAAGACACCAGGGGACATAATAACAATAATAAAGACACCAGGGGACATGCTCACGTGTCATTATTATTATTGTTGCTAGTCTATGCAGTAGTGGAAGTTGTAGGTGGCGAATTATCCACATTTACCATGAAAGTAGAATTATGGGGAGAGTGAAATGCGCACTTCCCCCTAGTTACTGAAGCTGCCACAGGTTGGCTCTCTTGATTGAGAATTGAGCGATCACATATCGCTGATCACTCAGTTTCTGCACTCACTCTCTCTGCAGAGAGCGGTGACTGCCCGTCAAGGCTCCTCGCAGGAATACCCCCCCTCCCCTCTCTGATCCTCCAACGCTGACTGGAGGGATGGATGGGGCGGACACAACCTCTAGAGAGGTAGAGTCAGCTGTCAATCAGGTGGTGGGGTGGATCTGGACAATATTTTTTGGATGCATCCCAGCTGCAGCGTGGCTCTGCTCTGTCAGCATATAGCGGGCAATATTGCATGGGGGGCATGGTGGGGGGCCCAAGAAAATGTTTGCCCGGGGTCCAATCAATATTAAAGACGGCCCTGCATAGAACTAAACTGAATTGTCCAGTAACACCCGAAATATTACAATCAATGCTTCTCTAATGAATGGAAACAAATGAGATTAGACTGACCTGTGTAATATAGAAGGGAGAGGAGCACGGCTGTCTGTCCACAACCCATTCTTCATGCTGTGTACCTGTCCTATGTAGGGAGCTCAGGTGATGTTTCTCTCGGTGTGTCTCCTTGTCTTTCAGGTTTGATAGGTAAGGATTCCATCTACAGTATAGAGATATATATATATATATATAGAGAGAGAGAGTGACTCACAGCGAGTAAGAATAGATAACATAGCTGACAAATAGAAATTCTTTCACAATCTGAAACCAAGGGTGTGGCGATGGCACATTCACCCTGCACTTCGGTTCTTATGGTCACGGCACAACAATCTAAATGCCAGCAGACTGAGAGTGATCGTCACTGGAAAGGAATAAAACGGCCGTTAAACCTTTATCAACACAAACAAAAGCTGGGGAGACCACAGCATCCCAGGGTGCTAAGAGATCATAAAAACCCGTGACGCTCTGTCAGCTTCTTGCTGTAGTAGTAGTGAGCTACTGACATCATTGTTTGCCAGGGAGCTGAGTGGGATGCTCAGAGCGGCGTCCCACCAAGGTCCTGGCAACCAGTGACATCAGTGATCTGGGTGGGACCGGGCAGAGAGCTGCTCATAGCACGGCTCTTTACCACCATTTCTGCTTTTCCCACTGCACCTGCCACAAAACACTGCAGCACAACTGCTTCCCTTACCACCCCCTCCCTGCTCTACTGTCTCATCTGGCATATACGATAGGGACGGCCCTTCAGGACCCTGAAAAGGGCGGATAAAGAAATGTTTTGACCAATCAAAGGGTCTAAGTAATGTGCGGAGGGGTGTAGAAGTGTCTCATGGTGGTTCAGCACAGATTTGCTGAACTGTATTATGATTCCCAGATGATGTGGTTGTGACCACCAACATATTACTGCACAGCATGAAATGCCGGTTTAATAGACAGGACCCACGTTGGATGTATATATTTCTTAGGGCATTTATTGTGACCATGTTACCTGCTGTGCGTTACAACAGTCATGTGTTGTATCAAATGAATTAGGGATGCACCGATACCGAGTAAACATTTCCCTGCTATCTGTGTTTGTTTTTTTTTACAGCAAGGCCGCGACCGCAGTCAAAGTTGAAAAAAAACAAATACAAAATCCAACAGACTGCTTGGGAATGAATAGCTAGGCTGCTATTGGCTATTTCAATTTGCGATAGCTAATAGCAGGCTGGCAGTGGCGTAACAGCAGGCTGGCAGTGGCGTAACAATCACCATAGCGACCCAGGCGGCCGCTATGGGGCCCGGGGCACGGCTGGGCCCGGCCGGGACATCTCCCTGATGCCATGCATGAGAAGGGCCCGTCTAAAGGGATTCCGGGGATGTCCTGTTTGATAAAACATCGGTGAAGGCTGGAGCAGACGCCAATGTTTTATCAAAGAGGACATCCCCACATCCCTTCAGGTGTACATGTTAAAGTGACATTAAAGTAAAAAAAATGTTTCCCTCCCCCCAATGTTTATATCAGCACTCACCTTAAATGATGTCTCTTAATCCGATCTTCTTCTTCTTTCCTGATGTTTTCCTCTGTCCCTCCAGCGCTGCGGCGGCTCTCCGATCCAGCGCTGACTCCTCTGAGCTTGCTGGCACTTCCTGTCCCACGGTGTCTGCATGCGGGTGCACGCGTCCATAGACTTACCTTGCGTCTCCCCTCGTCTCC
>NW_017308345.1:0-1021 GCF_000935625.1 Nanorana parkeri | reverse complement strand
GGGGGTGCTGAAGTGGCCACGGATGTCGCTTTTTTTTCAAACCTTGGTGTGTCTGCTAGATAAAGTCTTATAATTTGAGGAAGCTGAACCCCCCCCAGGGAAAAAAATTATCTACGGCCCTGGGATGCCGTACTGAAGATCTCCGCTTACCAGCCCTCTGTTTACTGTTACAACGTTTATTCCTTCCTGTGTCTATAGATGAGGTGCTTGTAGCAGAATATATGTTTTGCTTGTGTATGAATGTATCTAATGATGAATAGTGAAGACATTAGTTTCTGTTTTCGCTCAGTTTGGGGCCCATCGGGCCTCATTATCACCACAATGGGTTTAGTCAGTCTACCATTTCACATACCAACATGAACCCCGTCTCTTCTAACCTCATGTGATGTCACCTTGTTCTCAATACAGTTTTGGAATTAAAGAGTTTGTTCCTAATATTGGGGTCCCCATTGATGATTGTGAAGACTGCAATAAGGTCCCGTCTAAATCGCCTCCTTTCTAAGGTGAACAAACCACAAACAGCAACTGGCTTAGGGTTGCCACCTGTCCAGGATTCACCCGGACAGTCCGGGTTTTGAATGCTGTGTCCAGGTTTCATGGCAGCTGAGACCTAGACACAAGATGTCAGACAGACAGGGGCAACCAAAATTAAGATAGGGGCTATCGGCCCCCCAGTAAAAATAGTCTCAACATTCATATTTACACAAGAATGGGTGACGTTATTTACATACGAATAAGCCACAACTCATTCTCCCCAAAAAATGTCAGTGCGTCGCTAAAGTGTTCGGGTTTCGCTGGAAGAAAAGCAACCCTAAGCTGGCTCCCTGTCCACTATGGCTGCTGCATGGTGCAGTGTCTCCTCAATCCTCTCCTATGGGGGGTTTTGGGGGGGGGGGGGGGGGGGGGCGCTCTGCATCAGTGCCAAGTTTAAACTGCAGATCTGTTTAACCCCTTCATGACTGAGGCCTTTTTTTTCATTGTTTGCACCCATGTTATATTCCACATTGTAGGCCTGAAAATT
>NW_017308344.1:213791-217119 GCF_000935625.1 Nanorana parkeri | reverse complement strand
GGAAGATATTAATTATCATAAATTCAGCACATCTGAACTTTCCTCTTTATAAACTGAGCTGTGGATAGCATGTTGCAGAATGCACTTTATAACATGCTGGCTAATAGCATGTGCCATGATTTGCAATTTTTCCTTTTAAACATCTTTCCAACGGTGAATAATGAAGAGAACATGTGTTTGGCATAGAATGCCCTATTAGTGTTTTAATATATTTTTGCTTTGCCTCACTAATGTAACTGCAAAACAGGTGGACATGTCTACATATTTCAGTCCCCCCTCATCTTGCCTTAATTTGGTATTTACATCCATGTTCCAGCTCAGTGAGTGTCTCTGCCCCATCTGCTAAAAGCACCACTCACTATCCATGTTCTATTTATTTTAATTTGGTGTTTGCACACGGGCACCAAATGACTCCTAAAACATTTGTCTTTAATGCCATGAATAGCTGCTCTGGAAAACCAGATACTGGTTCTGCATTACAAACATTCAGACACGCAGGCCAAGAGGAAGTTGCCAAATCATTAGAGCAGAACGTGGCAGTTTCCTATTTGCAGACCCTGTAGGTCAATAGTTATTATTCTTTCATTTTACATGCAGAGAAAATGAAAATATTTCAGGAAACCATCGTTTTTCTCTTCAGCTGTGGGGAGTCATCTGATTTTAATTCACTTACAGTGAATCATATTTGTGGTTTCGAAACTTGACACACATTTTGTAAATTATACAATTATGACAACTTTGAAAGTTAAAACCATACATTTAAATCTTATGTTTATATACATTTTGTTTTTACTTGCTTGTGGCACACCTGAAGAGTAGAAATGAAACAACCTGTTTGTTTGTTTATACTGCAGTAAAATTGAAGCTCAGCATGTGTATTTGTGTCACAGTATTGACGTTTTCTTGTTTCTGAGTTTTCAGATGAAAAGCGTTTACAGTTTAAAATAAACTTTGATGTACATTTATTGTATTATTGTGCTAAAGGAGTGTGTATAAACAGGGCAAGTAAACCAAGCTTTTCATAAAAAGGCCTCCTTGTCCTGTAGTTTGTCCAGCAGCTTCACATTGGACAAAAAAACCCTTAAGAGCACTGAGCTCCACTGTTGCTTTTTTTGTTGACTGTTTGCCTCTAGCCTTTGGATATTTGCCACGGAGTGGAAGTAAAATCAGTAAAATAACAAATTTCTGGTAGGTAGCGATTTTTGGTTGAAGAGACATGCAAAGTCTCATCTGCCAAAAACATTTCCTCCCTCCCCCAGCAATTTTTTTATTTTCTGTGTACACTGTACGGCGCATGCACAATGCAGTGTACAGTCCTTAAGATGCTGTGGATTGGCTGGGTGGTAGGGAGGATGTAACTCCTGTGCACCCACTCACCAGTGACCACCCAATAGCTGAAGAGGACCTCCAGGAATACAGCAGTGTCAACTGTGGAAGAAGATCGATCCAACACTGCACTGGAGAAGGGCACACTTGTAAGGCAAGTGTGCCCTAATGTGCAAGAATGCTGTGTGCACTTGCACATTAGGGCACACTTACCTTGGGCAAAAAACAAACAGCAGTTACTTGGGCATAAAACAAACAGCGGTTCACTTCTGCTTTAAACTTATGAGACATCAGATAGAGGTACAATCTGACTGCCAAAAAAGCTTCTTTACAATGGATCCCTTTAAAAAAAAAGAATGCTTAGATTACTCAAGTATGCATTTTTATGTCTGTGAGGGATGGAGTGGTGAGATTAGCTGGCACTAAAAAAAATCGAGAGCTTGGTAGGGAAAATCCAACCTGCCAACCATAAGGGGTCCCCATAGATACATGATCAATTTCTATTTCATCAACATGATCAGATCTTGATCTGACTGATTGTGCGAAACCTCTGCCTCAACTAATCTTTTTAAAGGGAAGGGCTAATATCTGGGTTTTCAGATACAATGGTGTTGCAGGTCACATACCTTTTATGTCTATAGGTGAATATTTATGTTTAGTGTCTTCCTTCAAACAGCAGCTTCACTTTGAAATCCTGATATTTGCAACTTGATTTATGAGGGTGGCTACTATTGTTCTACATGGTCTCGTTGTATGTCCCTCCTATGCTCGCTCTTGATATGGTATACAGCATTGAAAACTCTCATTCAAAAAAACTCTGCCCACACAGAATCGCATTGTATGCTGGTCCTCAGTGTCAGTCGCTTGTGGGATGGACCAGTCAGAAATTAATAAAGGTAGAACCATATACAGTTTTTTTCAGTAGACGTAAAGACATCTTGGATTAGGAAATTGATCTGAGCCATGCACGTAACTGAACATGCACAGCATGCAGCCACAGGCAGAAAGTGAAGGGAACAGAGTCTCTGTTGGTGGCACATGGAAGCAAAATATATTGCATATAAAATGGTATGTGAAAGTTTTTGACATAGTTTTAGATACACGATGGTTATATAATTGTATGCTGGAGTGAGACATTGATTTAACAAGGATCGTTTAGTGTAACTTTAACATCTATAACTGGCCTTAAACTGTCCATAGACATTAGATGACAGCCACCCAAACGTTTCATATTTATGGGATGTATTTAACATGGTTTCTATCCACATTCAGGGAAATATAGACCAGATATTTTGACTATCTATATGAATCCAACTGTTTCCCTCCTAGGTAAGTGGTGTGAGTGACATCTGTTGTGCTTCTCTCTTCAAGTGTTTATTTTTATGTGAGTGCCAGAAGATAGTGATGGTAGTCAGGTTGTGCTTGTACTAGAGATAAACAAACAAATGTGGACAAGTAGAAACTGCAGTGGTTTGGGCTAGTTTGCTGTGAACATAAGATCACACTTTGCATTTGGAGATAGGCCATTGTGGCAGATCAAATGCTATCTGCAGCATTGAGACTGAGACTGCTCATGTTTTGTATGAATTTCAAATTGGCTTTTGTCGTAGAAGCCGGTCTGAAAAAGCTAGGCCAAACAGTGCTAGTATACAATTAAATACAGGCGCTGTTCAGATATCAGTAACCACTGGAGCAACGGCTCCTGAATACAATAGCCCATCAGAGGAGATTCCCCCATCTTTGCTGTTTAGCGTTAATGGGGGAAGTGAGCAACTGTTCTGTGCAAACAAGTAAAAACATAGGGGTCTATTCACGAAGCAACCGAAGGGTCTGGCCGTAGCTTCGGCTGATCCTTCGGCTAGCTTCGGCCCCAGGACCCCTTCGGTTCAGTAGAACTGAAGGGCTGCTGTACGGGCTATGCACTAAAGCCCGTACAGCTCCCGAAGTCGGCCGAGCGGCTCAGTCGAGCCGAAGGCATATGCTTCGGCTCGACTGAGCCGAG
>NW_017308344.1:191887-213778 GCF_000935625.1 Nanorana parkeri | reverse complement strand
CCAGACAGACTAACTCTCCCGGGCGCTCCGGGAATCTCCCGCTCCCGGCCGCCATGGAGAGAAACACTGCTTTTTTATTCTGACATGGAGCCGTTGCTGGCATCAGAATTACAAAAAAAAAATTAGCTCCGCACAATCATTTTCTATTTATTTTTTTCTACTTTTTCAACTATTTTTCTGTTCTGCTCGGTCCCACAGAGGGAGCGAGCAGAACAGCCAAGCCGAATGCCGCTGAGTCGAACTCGTTCTGCACTCCAGGTCGGCCGAACATGCTGAGCTTGTTCGGCCGATGCGAAGCCATGAGAAGCCACCCGATGTACAGCTGATTTCAGCCGATAAACGGCTGAAATCAGCCGTACCAGCCTGAAGTGAATAGCCGAACAGTGTTCGGCTCACTTCGCTTCAGGTCGGTCTTTCACTCGGCTGCCTACGGCAGCTTAGTGAATAGACCCCATAGTGTATGGCCAGCTTCGATGTATGGATTCGCTTCTTCAGCTAATGCATTATCAGTGAAGATTTGATCTGGATACAGTCACCGTTATTAGATAAAGTAATCAATATATTGGAATTACTTTATGAAAACTGTGTTATAGGAAAAATGCCCATAGCAACCAATCTGCTTATAAATGTCATAACTGCAGTTTGGGTCTGAAAATGAAACAAAGATTTTGATTGGTTGCTAAAAGCAAGAAGAAATGTTAACACACTTTTCTGGTGTCATCCTCATTACACAGAAACAAAGAGAAATATATTGAAAAAAAGGATCTTTATTTTTACCATCAACAACTATTTCTGCAGGAGTATTACCACTTCCTATAGTTTACCAACTCTGACAGCACATATGCTTCCTTTTCACTCACAGTAAATGTGTTGTATCTAAGTATGTTTGAGGAAACATGTTCCTTTTAGTTACAAATTGGGAATGGTTTTGGAAATGCCTATGTAAGCTAGTGCACATCTTACTAAATCATCTTCAGTATTTCCTAATATCATAAAATGAATTTTAACAACACACCCTGTACTTACTGTAATTGCTCTGTAATATTCTCAGCCTACACTAGACTCCTACGAACTGAAAATACATTGCAAAATAAGTTTTACAGGACCACATATGTTGTGTACGTGATAGCAGGCAACTCCTGCATTAAACATACAGCAACAATTTGTCAGGTAACTGGTGATAAATGTGTAATTGAAAGATCATCATGTCTTCCATATCCTATTCTCTGTTTGGTTGTTTTGTGACCATTTTTGTCATACGGTAATGTCTATGGATAAATCAATCATCATTATGACCCCATTAAAGCAGAACTGGGGAAACGTATTGTTAACCCTTGCAGTGGGGCTACCCCCACACTTCAAAGGTTAAGTGCTCATTTTTGTCTAGGTTCAAAAATAAAAAAGTTATACTCACTTCTCCGAGCAAGCTTTCTCTTAAACTTGTCCCTTCTGCTTTGCTCCCCCTCTGCTGCAGTGGTCTAAGGTACAGTGAGTCATCAAGTTCTATGCACTGTGTATAGGACATGAGGGTGCCAAGGGACATACCTTTACTCCAGTAGAGGAGGAGACAGGGGGAAGGGACTGGTCTAACTGCAAGCTGACTCGGAGGGTTAGGTGAGTATAACTTTGTTATTTTTAAGCTTAGACAAAAATGAGCACTTAAAGAGGTACATAGTCCCACTACAAGAATTTTCCCCAGAGTTCTGCTTTAACCATTAGAAAATCAAACAAATATTCTGAATTTCTTTTTAACAAATTCTACTGGTGTATGGCCAGTTTTAGAGACCACAATGGAGCTGGATTTCTTTCTTTATTCTTTAAACTGTGCTGTAATTAAGCATGCAGGTGTTTTTTTTTGTAGTGTGACCGTGCAACAAAAACTGCCATGATTAATCACTAGCAATTAGTGATCAATCGCTACTCATAGGGAACAGGCATTTGTTACTGGATTGCATTTTTTTTTAAAGTAAATGTAACAAACTTTGTCAGAATATCAAACACTTTAATTTAAAACAGTCAGAAAAGCCAGAACAGTTTAACCAAGCATGACAATTTTTTTCCCCAGTTTTAATAATCAATGACAATGCAATAGTTATGGTCTGTGAGGATAAGGATTATTTATAACATAAGTGCAAATAGGGACATTGGCATACAACTTCCTGATCGTGAACGTACTTGTAACATAGAAAAAAATGATATACAATATACCGTATGTTTTCCTACACTATTAAACAACCCAATGCTTGTATCAGCTGTTTCAGTGAAAGCCTTCCTTTTGGCTCTGTTCATACTGCAGTATGGAAACTCCCTGCACTCAATAAAAACCTGTGTTATCAGCTCTGGAGCAGGACAAAAAGGCATCTTTCTGAAAATGCTCTTCTGCTTCCTGATGGGAATGTGCTCATTCTGTAGTAGGTAGCATTTTTCACCCTGTATTACAGCTTATCACTTTGGAGGGAATGCAAAATTCACAATAAAGAGCAGTATTTTCCGCACTTAAAATGTCAATACTGCAAATGAAGCAAGGACCTCCAAAGAGCTGGTGAATAAAAGAGGACAAACTTGTACATTTACTTGTTTAACTCCTCTCTAATGCATTGCAGTATTTTAAATGTGAGGTTTTGTTATAATATTGGCCCACAAAACCCTGCCGCCACACCATTCATTTCAGTAAAAATCTTCCCATAAGATTATGGTGAATTTAACATACTTTGTTCAGATTTTTTACCTGTAAATCCTCCATTGTGTAGATGTTCCAAAGCCCATGAAATAGCTGCTGGAAGCCACCATCTTAGTTGTGATGTCAGTAGCCCTAGCGGATTCAGAGCTGTCATTCAAGTGACAGTTTATAGCAGGAGTGGGGAACCTCCAGCTTCCAGGTAGAACTACAAATTCCATGATGCATCGGCCTCTGGAAGTCATGCCTGTGGCTGTGAGAATCTTGATTTGTAGTTTCACCACAGCTGGAGGGCCGGAGGTTCCCCACCCCTGCTCTATAGTATTCCCCTGCTCTTCTCCATCAAAAGCAAAATAAAAGATTATGTAGGGAGAGGCAGAGGATCTGGGCTAGCACCTCACCGACAATTTATTTGTGGCCACTAACATGGGTTTGCGGCGGTCCCCCTCCCCCTCTTTCATTTTAATCTATTTCTCATCAGGGCAGTTTTAATTACATTGCCCCTTTAAAAGCATTGCCCCTTTAAGAAACCCCTTACCTGTTTAGGCGGGAAAATTGTCCAGCTTCTAGAAGGTTCTGGGGGCTCACCTCTCCCTATAAAAGGTCAGCACCTGAGGAGCAGAGGTCACTCGGCTGGACTCACAGCGCAGCGAGCGCACCCCCCTTTTTCGTAAAAAAACCAAAACATATATGTCGCAAGCTTTTTATGTGGTTTGTCACCCTCAACGTGAGGGAGGACTTCATTTATGTACAGTCCTTCATGATGGTATTGCTTGAGTTGTAGTGGCTAAGCAATTATTGGTTGAATAATAGTTTGAGATTGATGGTTTGATATTTTATGTAAAGTTGATTTTTTTTAAACCAATAACAAGTGCCGCGGCCAATTTCAATCCAGATGTTGTCTCTTGTGTATTTATTAAGTTATGTATTTATTAACTTGTGTATTTATTAATGTATGTTAATTTATTGTATTTTGTACCGCCTGCAGGCCCGGATTCCCCACATGGCCACCGAGGCCCGGCCTCAGGGCGGCATTAAATCTAAAAAAAAAAAATGATAAAAAAATAATGAAATAAATAAAAATTTTAAAAATAAGAAGAAATCATTAAATAAAAAAATAAAAAGTGATGAAAAAGTTTAGAAAAATTAAGAAACATAGCGCCAACAATTTTACACAGCGCTTTACATAGTTTCACATTCACATCAGTCCCTGCCCTCAAGGAGCTTGCAATCTAAGGTCTCTATCTCACATGCATACATGCAAGGGCCAATTTCGCCAATGGGACAATTAACCTACCAGCATGTTTTTGGAGTGGGAGAAAACCCACACAAGCACAGGGAGAAGATGCAAACTCCTTGTAGATAGTGACCTGGCCGGGAAACAAACCCAGGACCCCCAGTGCTGCAAGGCAGAAGCGCTAACTACTATGCCACTGTGCAGAAGGGGAGAGGGCGATGGCATGCAAGGAGGGAAGGGGCTGTTCTAGACACTTGAGTATTCCTGGAGTAGTCAAATATTCTAGCAATTTCAGTGGCACATTGCAACTGAATGAAAACAAAACTGCAAAGGAAAAGCAAATTTAAAATACTTTTATGTAGGCCAGTAAAGGCCCTGAGTTGTATATATTTGCACCTCCTGTCACTTGAGATGCCCCAATAAATGTAAATGTGCTGTACTTGTGGATCAGCAAATTGTTGGGAGCAGTTTACCCAGGTCACCTCAAGGAGGTATAGTGAATGAGGTCTACATTACAGTTTAAAGTGTCTTCATAGCCAAAACTTTTCTTTTTTAGTTTTGGATAAAGTAGGGACAGAATATAACTCTTTGTTAGAAGTTAATCAAATAGGCACAGATTATAAACTTTGTGGATAAACAAAAGCCATGTGCTCACGATGGAGAACCTGTGGCTTTTGTTTGTCAACAAAAGCCATTCATGATCCCCCTGGACTAACTTAACCTGCTGGCATGAATGGCTTAAACAAAGCCATATCACACAGCAACTGGATGTATTACTTTGTTTATACAAAACAATGCCACATGGCAATCTTTTTAATTCTAGGAGTTCATTGTGAATGTGAAATTAGTAATTTCAGCTGAAATTCAAGTTTGGCAAAATGTGCCACTCATTCCTAGTGCAGATTGCAGAAGTCTAACTTACATCATGCGATACACCTAGTGATATGAAAACTGCCTACATGCACAGTTGACACTCATATTAGCATAATTTATATCTGTTTCTCAACATATTTAGCAGTGGCTCATACAAAAAACAATTGTAATGGAGAAAGTCTAAAAGAGGCCTTTTCTGGCAATAAGCTGTCACTGTATGGAAACATTGGACAATATTTGCTAAACTGAAATATAGTTAATTCAGTAGAATAATATAATCAATAATTGTCCAGTGGTATCAACATCCTATTTTTAACGTATTTATGTATTTACGACAGCATAACACACATATGTGGCAGCACATCTGGTGGGCCCTAAAGCTCAGCTGCCGAATATATGCATCACTGTGTTGTTCTGCAGCATGCTCAATCGGCGCCCCCCTGGAACTGTGTCCGAGCTGTCACGGAGAGCTCAAGGTCAACTACTGACAACTGGGAGCTAGTATTATGGGCTCCCAATTACATTATCACTGTGCAGCCAATCACAGTGAATAAATGAACAGGAGCTCCTCCTACTGGCCTCTGGCATCATGGCCAACTTAATGGGCCGGCTCCCAATGGCATCATGGGGTTAAGGGATTTTTTGAACACCGTACAATACCACTTGAAATATAAACTTTTAAAAACAAAATATTTTATTTATGAATTATTTAAAACCTCCCATTTTTGGTGTGGAATAAAAACACCAGAAGCTCTCTTTATGATACATCTCTTGACTTTCATTAGTCCCTGCCAATAATTATTTTTACAATCTAGTTAAAAGCAGATTATTACATTTTTACATTCAAATTACTTTGGTTATGATGGTCACTGGAAGGATCGAGGTCTTGTCTATCAATGAGTTTCATGGACAGTATCTGCTTCATCAGGACTAGGGATGAGCCAAGTTTATGGGATGTTTGCAGTTTGTTTGACCGCGGACACTCCATAAGGCAAAATGCCCTCTGAAGCTCTGATTTGTTAAAGTCTTGCATCTGACCACAGGTCAGGTGCAAGACTTTGCCCAATCGGGGCTCAGTATTGAATTAGAGCCATGATTGGGCAAAGTTATGATGACTCTGCCCAATCATGGCCTGCCTATTAGATGTCGGTAAACTAGGCCTATGCTCGGATCAAGGGTCTGGTATGGAATTTTAGGGGGGATCCCATGTTTCCCCCCCCCCATTTTTGGGGGTGGGGGTAACTCCTAAAAATTCCTACCAGACCTTAAGGGCCTGGTAGGACTTTAAGGGGGAACCCCACACACATTTTTGTGGCAGGTTAAGGGGACCCCCCAGTCATGATAGCTGTAGGAATTTTTCATTTTTTTTTACCCTTTAAGTGATATTAAAATCACTGCTCCTTTAAAAAACTGTATTTTTGTTTTGTTTTTTTGGCATTGATTCCTGCCCCCCAGGGGAGTACCCGGACCCCCATACACCATTTAGGGCCAATAACTTGCCTATAAGCCCTCTTAAAGGGGACATTAATTTTCGAGTGTTCGACCCCCATTGACTTGCATTGAGTTCGAGTTCGTAGTCGAACTTTTCGGCCGTTCGAATGCGAACCGAACACAGGGGTGTTCAGCTCATCACTAATCAGGACAGGTAATATATACCAATGAAATAAGTTTTACTGTCATCACGTTGAATTTGTATTGGCTTCAAACATCCATTCATGTTCAGAAAAAAAAATCAATTTTCTTTTACTTTCCTTGTGTATATTGGGTGTTTAAAGGGAACATTAGCTCACATCTTCAAAAACATTATTCCATTTGTCAATTACCCCCATTAAGTAGGAGAGAAATACATATGCATTAGGATTCTATAAATAATAAAAGCACACAGGGACATTTTTGTAAGGTTTGACCACAACATATCTATGAAGCAAATAAAAACAAAGAGTAGAGTCAAAGGTAAATGCAAGGCAACGCATAGAGACTTTAGGTGTTGTTTCTGTTCCATCACTAAAGGAAAACATTGTTATGCCAAGTACAATTCACTGAAAATAAAATATCAGTTCTGTTTTATTCTGTTTTGTAATGAGCATATTTCAGTAGAAAACTGGGTAAGTCTAATGTCAACTTTGCAGATGATTTATCCACAGGTATGAAAATTGTCACACATTTTCAGTTTATTTAATTGGAACATTGTAATTTCAATACCAGATGCTCTCTCTCTGGCTGTTTTTGTAGCTCAGAATTTTTTTCCATATGTATAATTATTTGTGTTCCGAGCTATAGGCTGGTCTGAGCTTGAGCAGAGAGACAGCTGCATCTAATAGTCTTGCTCGAATGTATTTTTTTACATTTTGAACATATGGAAAATCATGTTGGTGTTAATATTAAGATGATTGCTGTATGTCTGAGTGTAGATGGTTTATGAAATCTTTGTGACAGATGGGAGTGTTCACATGATAGATCTGCTGCTGACTCAGAATGAAAAAGCAGCACTTGCTGAACTTTGACTGTATCTTATCAGTATTTCCACTAAGTTGCACTTCACCTTTCCCACCACCCCTTGTGATCTCTAGGAAGAGGACAATTAAAAAGTGTTTCTTATCTCATTTTGCTTCTAAAGAAAGGAAGGAATCCATATTTCGTGATAGCTTAGATCATGATATTTGCACAGCAAAACAATAATTTTCCCTTTTGAATGTAGAGACAAGCTATATAGAGCAGACATGACAAATATTTATCCATGGCTTCCTAACTTCCCTGCTTTATCAGTAGATGACTTACAGCGCTCCACCATTCTTTCTTTATGTCTAACTACGTTATCTCCAACTTTGCCAGTATACATTTATAATCACAAGGAACATGGTTAGAATGGTTACATAAACATTATTAGTCCCGCTTAAAATGCTGTAAGCTAGATTATGCTGAAGCTTTATTATGATAACAAGATGAACTATGTTGTATTGTGTGCAGAAATGGAGTCTTCTAAAATATACCATAACATTATGACCACTGAGAGGTGAATAACATTGATTATCTCGTTACAATGGCACCTGGAAGTGGCTGGGATATATTAGGTGGCAAATGAATTATTTTTTCCCTCAAGTTGATGTGTTGGAAACAGAAAAAATGGGCAAGTTTAAGGATTTGAGCAACTATGGCAACTGCCAAATTGTGATGGCTAGACGACTGGGTCAGAGCAAATTCAAAACTGCAGCACTTGTGGGATGTTCCTGGTCTGCAGTGTTCAGGACCTACCAAAAGTGGTCCAAAGAAGGAATACCTGTAAACCGGTGACAGGGTCTATTGTAGCTCAAATTGCTGAAAAAGTTAATGCTGGTTCTGATATTAAGGTATCTGAACATGCAGTCCATTGCTGTTTGTTGTGCATGTGTGTTGCTTACCTGGGGAGGAGATGGCACCAGCAAGCACGATGGAAAGAAGACAAGCCGGTGAAAGCAGTGTGATGCTTAGGCCTATGTTCTGCTGGGAAACCTTGTGTCCTGCCATTCATAGATATGTTACATTGACATGTACTACTTACCTAAACATTAAGTACACCCCTTAATGGAAACAGTATTCCCTGATGGCAGTGGCATCTTTAGCAGGATAATGCACCTTGCCACTCTGCAAAAATGGTTCAAAATTGGTTTGAGGAACACAATAATGAGCTTGAGGTGTTGACTTGGCCTCCAAATTCTCCAGATCTCAATCCAATGAAGCATCTGTGGGATGTGCTGGAAAAACAAGTCTGATCTATGGAGGCTCCGCCTTGCAGCTTACAGGACTTAAAGGATCTGCTACTGATGGCTTGGTGCCAGATACCACAGCATACCTTCAGAGGTCTAGTGGAGTCCATACTTCGATGGGTCACGGCTGTTTTGGCAGAAAAAGAGGACCTACTCAAAATTAGGTGGGTGGTCATAATGTTATGGATAATTGGTGTATGAAAAAACCTACAGATACCATTGTTATGGGGCGACATAGTATATTGGCTAACATAAGCTGTATTTGGGTTCAATTAATAGCCAAAATGTGAAGGTTTTGTTGAAAGGCACAATGAAAACATTGACATTTGATAGCTAACAGTTAAACTTAAGGCAGATCTGTTTCTTATCTGCACTTTCCAGCATCCTTCCCAGCATCCTCCTCTCTATAAGGCGCTAGATTAATTTTCTGTTGGATTTTCCTCTGGTAGTAATGCATGTACCAGCAATGTCCGTAAGACTTTACAAAGCCAATCAGGCCTGCTTTGAAGGGTACAGCTGCCCTGAAACCATTATGGGGAGACAGATAAGACACCGGCACAGTGAAGAGCCATCAGGGGGGGGTTGCATTTTGGGTTTCATTCTATTTAAAAGTGGCAGCATCCCAATCCTTCATTATCATATGGTGCTTGTTGTACTCGTACTGAATCCGAAACAGCGTAAAAATTCATCAAATGAAAATATGTCTACCATTTCATTTGTTTCATCTGAAATGAATTATTATGCTGTGCACATGTCTAGTTTGCGCTGTCCCCATCTATGGCTTAAAAATTGCCCTAGATATAGTTGGTGTTTTAGGTAATTGGTGGTCCCAAAGCAAACATCGTATGTGTAGGCCTTCACCTCATGTTTTCATGCCCCCAGCAAATACACTAGCTAACTTCAAGTAACTACAAGTCCTGGTATGCAATGGGATGCATATAGATGTAGCTTAGTCCCCAAGATCTGAGGTCAGGAGAGTGGTAAGGTTATTACACAAACTAAACTTTGGCCATGAATATATTAAATGAATTATTTTACTGACCTCCTGAACCTAATACACTCATAGTAGCTCCCTCAGGTTCTCCAACAACCTTGTGGACCACCTGGACCAGTGGGTCTAGGACAGTTACCCCTTTTGCCAAAAATATTGGATTTTTTTGGTGTACTAGTAATAAGCACATGCTGCTTGCCCCCTTATCCTCCTTATCCCCCCCTTATCCCCCCCTTATCCTCCCCCACAAATGTTTTTCTTTTTAAAAAAAAGCAGCATGTGCTTATTACCAGAATCAAATTACCAATTTACCTAATTACCAATCAAATCGAATGTTTTATTTAATGGGTGACTATGCTTACCCAATATAGTTAGATTAAATCTAATTGGTTAAATAGTAAATTATAACAAGAAGACAGAAGCCAAATATCTCATATAGATGTCGCAAGGATGTGTTCTAAGTTCCAAAGTTCTGATGATGTTCCAGAGGCCAGATGCCTATTCATACCCTCTGCACTGCCTGCTAGGTTCATTGCTATATTTATAGAGCTGCAAAGTGGAGCTCCCTTATCCCTTTCAATGTTGTTTTTAATCCTAATGATCTTTATATAGGGATCTGTACCAACTCCATAATAAACAATGTTGTTTTGCATATCCTCTATCTTTTTCTTTTGTTGATATTCATCAATGAGACCCAAACCTGACCCACACTATTATTCATGCTTTAACCTACAGCATCTAATAAGCAGACATTTTTCTCACTCTAGTCACACCAAATTGATGGAAAGTAAACTATAATGAGTTGCTTTGGTTTATTTACTTTTTGAACCTAATATCTGCATATATTTATGTGCAGTGTAATATATATCAAATGTATATACATTTATTTCTTTGCACAAATAGTCCTTAAGCAGACACATAGGTTAGGCTTTTTACTGCTATGCTATCTGATTGCACATGCATAACTTTAAATTTGGGAAGAAGGTCCATTCATTTGTAGAGGACAGGGAGCAGACTTGGTTGCCTGGAGCATGCATGTAAGAGGAGCCTCTTACTGTCTTAATGCATCCTCTGAGGGTGGCTTCTTGCAAGGGGTGTAAAGAATTTCCAAATGTAACAATTTTAGACAAGGATTAGTGTCACTTTCCAAAGAATTTGCAATTCTGTGCAGCCAGTTTTATGATCCTGACACTCTTTGCAGGTATCACAGCAAGGTTCTTAACCATTCACTGCAGACATAGAAAAGCTAGCTTAAGAGCACTGGGTTAAGACAAGCTGCTAGCCTATCTATTGGAAAGAGAAGCAGCACATTGATGAAGTCATCATTCTGCTCATTCCCATCCTGTCATCACATTTGCCAGCACAAAAGTCAGGCTGGCTCCAAGTGCTACCCCCCTATTTCCCAGTGTGAGTGCTGCTGTACAGGAGGTTGATATAACACAAAGGCAGATACTCACTCTACTTGCATTTTTTTTTTTATTGTTGTTGACAAAAAGTACATACGTTGATAACATGTAAACCTAGAATTTCAAATCTAAGTCTATCGATATCAATTAAAACACTGATAACATTAAAGTAGTTCAGATATTCCAACAGTACATTAAACAAAATAAATTTAAACACACATATAGAAAAATAATTTAACAATCACAGTATCTTACAACATCATTCTTCTCAACCCCCCAAAGGGAGAACAAAAAAAAACCAGTGCGTATACGTGTGCATGCATACCAACATACATATGCAGTCCCCAAACCTATTCATAAATACTTTAAGATCACCCTACATCTATTTCATTATATAATATAATATCAAAAAAATTGTAATTTATAAACCCCCCATCTTCCCATACCTAGTGTCAAATTCATTGAGTGTTAAATCCCCTGAAAATATTATTGTGCCACCTTTCCCCTTATGGGGTGTCATCTTTTATTATTGTCAATCTACCATTTATTTGACTCTACTTCCATTTAAACATACTGTATATCTAAAAATGTCTTGTAAGGGTAGCTACATGAGAGCTGTCAGTTCTCACTTTCAAAGTTGACTCTGGGATTGTAAACCTGATATTGACTATACCTGGAACATGCTGAGACTCAGACTGTTCAGGTATCACTTGTACATACTTGTTCCAGGTCATGACTTATTGACTTGTGAAGTCAAAATTAAGATGACAGCCCTGGAGCCTATATATTTAATAATACAAAGCGCCTATGTTTCCATTCCCTCATGTTTTCCTTAAGCCATCTCCAGCCTCCCGTTTCCCTTTCCTCCCACCCAACTTCCTAAAGCCCCTTTCCACAAATAGTTTTTAGAAATTTAACAAATACATTCCTTATTTCCAGGTGTCTTCCATGCATGTATATACACAATGTTTACTGTAAAATGGTGGAAATATGACATCATGGTGACATCAGGAGGGGTGTGGGGATGTGGTTTGATTGTTTTTTTGGTTCCGCACTTTGTTGCATTAGTGAAATAAATGAACTTTGCACGATATTCTAATTATTCGAGTTTCACCTGTATATTGTCTGTTTTTCTACACTTGTAATCACTTTATTTGCCTGATGAAGGAACCGTATACAGTTCTGAAACATTGCTTCTCACTGTGATGCCATAATTCCCCAACGTCAATAAAGACATATTGGTAAGGTGGAAAAGGGTGTGCTCGTGACTTCTCCCCTTTTTTTTCTTCTAGTTGGTCTGGTGACATCATAGACCCTTCATCTTTAGCTCTGAAAGTGGTGGTTGGTGGCCCTTACTGAAGCACAGAACCCCATTCATCCAGTGAGATGTGAGTCATGTTCTTTGCTGCAGTATTGACGGGATGCCCCCCCCCCACCCTGGGAGAGTTTCCATTAAACTCATGGGTTGGGTTGTATTACACCGAGCTAATATTATAATGATGTAATTGTAAACAACTAGCACAATATAGTATATGTTCATTGGAAATATTTCCTGCAATGTAATTCTACAATAATTACAAAAATTGATTATTTAGTTTTAGCATATTTAATCTAAAAATTTAACTACTTTAAAAACTAGAAATATAGAAGCTTTTGCATGGAAAAGAACAGAAATAAATGATTTAACACAATATTTTTCCTGTGCTCACTTCCTCTTTAAAATATATAACAGTCTGTTTTGCCAAGAGCACGACACTAATCTCAGCTATCAACTCAGCTAAGTATATAACAGAGACCAAACCAGGTTCTGGCTTGGAAATATGTCACTTGCTTTTATCCCTGTTTTGTCAGATGTCATTTATGTGTGCTTTTCTAACATTTTCTTTTTTTTATTGGAATTAGGGGTTTTACATGGGCCTTAACATTTATACGTCTGCACTTTAAATCAATTCGATTTCCCTTTGATGGTGGAGCTTACCAAGTGCAGCCTAACCAGAAATGTGTCAGACCTAAAAATTCATTTTTGCAACTTTATCCACAGGTGAAAAGACTAAATATTTAAGAAATACAACACTAAGTGAATAATACCTTTGTCCCGTGAAAACAGCTCTCCAGAATTCCAGAAAACCTAAAGAACAATATTGAATATCTCCATCTGGTTTCAGGAATTAGCTGTCACAGCGCTGCTTTAACCAATAAATGGAGTATGGAAACTGCAGACTGACAAATTGGAGGTTAAAGGAAGCTCAGCAACCAAGAACAAAATGGAGAAATGTGTTCCTGACTTCTTTTCAGTCATAAGGACAAACAAGACATTGTTCTTCAACACGTTGTTTCTCTCCAGGCAACATAGGTTAGAGAAGGTGTCAAAGCATCGAGATTCAACTTGTCAGCTCGATAGTGTGGTTCAATGTCAGTGCCAGCTACATTGTTTCTGTTTTTCTTAAACTTCTGCCTCTATACATTTTTATATAAAGTTTAATAAGTAGGGGCGATTTCAGCTTTACATGTGATTTATATAGGAGTTACCATGCTAAATGAGGAACTATGAGCAGCAATACGTAGATTCTACTTCTAGAACAAATATTTGTTTTTTTTTATTTTTTTTTATATGGGACCTTTAGAAATAGTGTTCAAACACTAATTTGATATCTAATATCTAGTTCAACTACATGGACTGTTGTAGTGTGATTTTTTTTTTGTAAGACCAAAATCACACGTGTAACAATGGATTGTTACAATCAATCATACGAGCCTCCTCATTAATAATCAAGAGTTACCAATAATCAAAGATTTTCATTATTATCCCACTTTATTCCCTGCTGGTCGGAGCAGTTCGGAACGGATGTCAGCATTTTGACATCTGTGTCCATCCAGTTTTCCCCCATCTTACGATGGATGAAAACTTCGATTTTACCTAGGTTAAGTCTATTGGAAGTCGGATGTAAGTGGACATGTATCTGTTTACATCAGATTACCACAATGATCTGGTCATCAAAGGGAAACTTTGTCCGGTTTGGTTTTCTGGATGGAGTTTGGGGTAATCAGATGTAAATCGACGCATGTCCATTAGACTAACATTAGACAACTCGATTACCATGTAGAAAGATTTATGGAAAAATCATACACATATATACCAAGGATAATATTTATAAATCAAAGGATAATTAATTCACTTATCTTTTGCTTTTTCTCTGCCAAAAGATATGTCACAATAATAAAGCACATGCTGTCTTCATTTGAGTCATATTTGACCCCATTTTCTCTACATCTAGATTTTCTACACTTCAATGGTTATTCAATGGGCAGCTTTCATTTTTTTGAAATATTCAGTGTTTTAAAATTAAAATGGGACATTATTGATTGTTTCAGTCATGCATTATTGATTCCTATGGAGGCCAGCCAGTCTAGATCCCACTCACTGGTTGTCACACACATTTGTTATACATTTAAATCTCTACAGATAGGTGTTTTAGCATAAAATGTGCTTTTGCATATGTTGGCATTTGACCAACATAGCCCAACATGTTATAATGCTGTTTGAGAACACCATGGGATTAGGCGCATGCAGTAAGGTCTGTGCTAGGTGAGGCATCCCCCTGCCGCACCCCAGCCCTTCCCCAGGCACCAAGCTGTGTGTGGAGAGGGAGGTAGGAGCCACCCTGTCCCTCACTTGCTCATCACTGATGAGACATCTAGATTGATGTCCTCAGTGGTTTTGTTTTTCTTTTTTTTTGATTGAACAGCTAGGAGCACAAGTGCTTTGCCATTGGTCCAAACCATCCACAAAGCTCAATCCTCTAACACCAAGTAGAGGCTGTTGTAGCTCTGGCCTCACTATGTCAGGTTCACAAGCAGTGGGGAAGCCTGCTGCTGTATAACTAGATTACTTCTGTAAGAAAACTTACAGAAGGAAGCTACAAATTTAAAAAAATATTTGATTTCTGTTAAAGCTGTGTTTCAGAAATTTGTCACTGACATCATTCTAGTAATAGCAAGGTTCTGTTCCCCTCTGATGTCCATTTGTATTGTGTGTTAATAGGGGCTGGTGCTATGAACAAAAGACAAATCTTTAAGGAGGTAGACAAGAAGAAAATTTACATTGATTAGCTTCTCTTTTGGGTTATTGTGTGCACAAAGGACAGTTATGTGGCACCCTTTCTACTATGCAGTCATCAGGACCCTGGTTATAACCCAAGAAACCAAAAAAACTGCTGACTTAAAGGCAAATTATTGGTGGTGATTAGTGTCCCATCTGGCAACCTTAAAACTGCGATCACTGTGTATAATTAATTTAATAGATAATGCAATCAGAAAATGATCACTGATAGACAAACTGTGTAATTGTTTTCTAATGGCTTGAACCGACTCCCATGCTGCTAATCTGCTATGAGACTTAATAGTGTGATTTTGATCTATTTACTGTCATGTTCTAAAACCACTGAAGTCAGAGAAATAGACATGTGATGGGACAGACATTGTACTAACAACTTCTATTTTCACAGATATACCTCCATTTTCCTGTTACATCCGTTGTGAAGGTCTCTAAATATCACTGTGCAGTCAGGAAAGACCTACTGCTCACATAAATTTACACAGACCATGCCCCCTTGCTTTCTCTGCAATATAACTCTGTGTGAGGACACTTGTACTGAGGGGTGTGGCTATTACTCAGCTATACCAGTATAGAGCACTGCAATGTGAGGGTAGGAAATAGCATTTTAAGTCATTTCCTAGCAAAAATCAGTCACAGATCATAACAAGCAGAGATACAGATCTATGAGTAGATGTATAACTTCAGTTGGTCTCTAAGAACACAGTCTTTGGTAATCATCAGTCTGTTTTCCAGTAATTATTGTGGACACAATGATTACACAAGGTACACTAAGTTCACTGTTAAAAAATATAGAGTAAACTCCCCATTAATCGGCATTCATGCAACCAACACTCTAAAGCAACTGGCAAAAGAAATTGAGGACATAACATGTCCTCTATTTTTTTTTTGCCGGTGGCTTGATAGATGTTACAAAATTGCTGGTTGCTTGGTGCACAGTACACTAAAAAGTGTTGTTAGCAACTACATTTAGATTTAGAAAGATGACAATTCTTTTATTTATTTATATTTGTATTTTGGCATTGGTACAATTGCAGAACTCTGCTTTTCATTCCTTTTCTTTGACAATAGCTTACATATTAGCCCTACAAATGGATAGAACATTATAAGAAAATTGCCCGCCCTCTATCCTATAGACTTTAATGGAGTTTGTTGCAAACTCTTTGAACTTTGAGCAAGATTTGCAAGACGTTTTGTGAACCAAACCAAGACAGATTGACTCATCCCAAGTTGTAACCTCTGAAATCACTTAATGAGAAATTAAATATACATTTGCACATGTGATGATTAGGAAGCTATTACTAACACTCAGAAGTAGATGTGTAAAACGGCTATAAGTTCATCAGAAGCATACTGTGAACACTTGCTGTTATGGGGAAGATTATTTGTTTGAAAAAAAGACTACATCCACTTTAAAGCTGAACTCCAGCCTTACTTTCAGTCTTTCACAGTTGTACAGGCTCCTCTTCTCAAAATAATTAGCTTACTTTGATTTCACTGCACACTGTGAGCTTCTCATAATGTCAATTCGAAGCTGCAGTAAGCCAGAGAGAGCCTGTCCCATTTCCTCACTCAGCTGAACTGTCCCTGGCCTGCCCCTTTCACTCATTGGACTTCAGATCTGTCACTCATGGAGGCTCAGTGGGCTTTACCTAGGGCAGTCTGCTGTTTTCAGGAAGCTATGTGCAGCATCTCCCACCAGCCATGATCTACCTAAATCGTATAAAGAAGCACAGAGACCTAGTGATGACATCACTGGTTCTAAAATAAGGCATGTAAAAATGAAAACAGAAAGGTTTTATTTAGAGTTTCGTTAGCATCTTGATATGGGGGAGTAATGAACCAATTAAAGTGACACTAAACTCAGGAGTTAAATCTTAGAAAGGCATTCAAGTACCTTAACTATTATTAAAAATGTATCTTATTTGTGTATCACTCGGCTGTATATCCTCAAATCAACTCTGAATTGGTGCTGACACTGTCCTTCCTTCTGGAGGGTGGCTACTTTTGTTCTCCATGGCCCCTGTGTGTGTTGTAAAGTAGCCACCACTCCAAGCTCACTCCCGTGAAGGACTAAAATCTCAATACAAATTAGTAAACTAAATGTGAGGTTGTAGTCCATCATTGGAGTGAACTTGAGTTTGGAGTGGTAGCTACAAAAGTCGTGTTGAATGCATTTTTAAGATTTAACTCCTAAGTTTAGTGTCACTTAAATGCACAATAAAATCAGATTAAATGTCAGCTGTAAAATCTAACACACATCATATATAACTGTATTTTCATTTGTCTTCACAAAGAAGCTGCCAATCGGTCATTCACTCGGCTGCCCTCGGCAGCTTTGTGCATAGACCCCAAAGTATCATAGAGAAATATACCCAATTCTACACACCCAGTGGCTTTACTCTAAAAGGTCCACTCTCTGGCCCTTTAAATTTCCCTGGCGAAAGACTCGACCCAAGGAGGTGAGGATATGTTAAGGGATGAAACAACAAATATATTTAGGAAAATTATTTAATAACAAAGAATCAGTAATGGGTTCATGAAGGATAGATGATGTTTACTAGTATTTATTTTTAAGAGAAAGCTCAGTTTAGAACATGTACTTTTTTAATCCTAAAGTCCTAAAGTTATCTTGCAGAAGTTCAAATATGCATACCGGATACTGGAAACTTCAGGATCCTGTATCTATATTTTAAATGCCTGGATCCAAAATGGCTCAGGCCATCAGGCAAGTTCCAGGATCCAACATTGTTGAGGTCAGGAAAATGCTAGCATCAAATATGGTAATAATCATTGAAACTACAAGAGTATGGAGTGATTTTAGCTATTTCTGTGACCTGACCTGACTCACTTGTGTTTTAAAGGACACAGTTGCTGTTCCTGACCCTGGCCTTGTTTCCTGTCTGACACTACTGCTACCTGTCTGTGTTTCTGACCATGTACCTACCTCTGCTGTTCACCCGTGTTCCTGACTGTGCCCCTATCTCTTGTCTAAGACTGCTGCTGCCCGACTGTGCTCCTGACTCCACATCTGTCCCCTGCCCTGCTGCTGCCCTGCTGTGGACAACTTCAGCCTGTTTCACAACTATCTTATTATCACCAGCACTCAAGCCTCCTAGCAGCACTAGTGCCACCTGGGACACCTGGATTGGAGTGACAAGGAAAGGTGCCCCTCTGCCTGATTCTCTGAGCAAGTACATGGCGACTTTGCTGTCTTTATTCCCAAGAGCTTGTCCACAGGCTCTGTTTAGACAGAAATTGGAAGTTGTCGTTGGGAAATGTAGTTCTTTTTGGCATGCCAATGAGAGTAGCGTTGGACACCCTGTGGATCCCACCTCTCAAATGCCACTGCTGGAAGACCATGAATAAGAAGAGGATTTCTGCACTACAGGAGCAAAGTATGTTAAAAAATCACTACGATGGACCTATTCATACACCAGCAGGTCCTTGCTTACTTTCAGTTCTACATATATTACAGTATATTCTCGCATAGAAAAAAATACATTTTAATTGCATTTCCCGTAGCACAAAATTTTAATATTTGCTAAGATGTGTTAGTTATGGGTTTTGTTTCTGCAGTTTGTGGCAGAAAAAAAGTTTTTCCAACATCATCATATGATCTTGCTTTCCGTTTGTGTTTTCACACATTACAACATATGTACAGTATAATTGTTAGTCATAATTGCCCACTAATTATTCAAAATGCTAACAAACATGTGATAACAGTGTATGGGGGCAGGGAGACACGCTCTATTCCAGAGAAATATCTATGAGACGTGATATTCTGATCACAATTTCCACCACTCTCGCATTCCCCTTCTCTCCCAGATATATGAGACTGGTAGCATATGCCTGCACCATTGTCCAATACCCCATTCACCCATTCTATTGCCATTGGATGCTCTGCCCTGACCAATGGGTGACCAACCATCCTCCTATATCTGTAGTACTTTTAGAAGTAAGCAGCCTATAGAGAAGCAGTAATATTGTTCCCTTTGCTGAGTTTTCAATTGCATTTATGACATTAAAGCAATAACTCAAAGTCACATGATAAAGACAATATAGCATCTTGTGTTTGCCGAGCAGTGTTGAGATGCTTACAATACCTAATGGTTGTTAATCAACTTAATATAGTCAAGAATGTAGCTCCTATTTGGGAATGGTAAAGCTGACTGTACACTGCTTGAATGTGTGTAGTGTGTGACAAAAGTCATTTTTTTAGTCAATATTTGTTGAAAGTGCCGAGCCAAAAATTGTTGACTGAACAGTGACTGCAGCTGCACAGACTCCCCTATCCTCACAGGATGAATGAGGAAAAATGTGTATGGCCAGCTTGTGTCTCACAGGGCTAAGAATATCCTTAGTATAAATCAAGCTATTCAAACCTATATATAGTGACTACTACATGCACCACCTTTATTAAAAAAACAAAACATAAATCATGCCCCCAAAAATATCTTTATTCATAAGCTTTAAAACAGACACAGTAAAAAATCGTTTACATCTTTCTTGGCCTATATTCACACCACTGTGTAAGTAATAACCTTTACAGACCAATAACAATTCAAACAATATACCCATAACCTTGAAATATATTGGTTATGAGAGTTGGGGAATGAGGTTAGCTATAACCCAACTCATCATATCCAATAAGTGGCCTAACAGGTGTTTTCATCAGTTCTTTAAAATGGTCTATTTCCATAATTTTGGATTAATACATAACATCCACATATGCAGTTACTTATATACACCAATTTACTCAGAACCTGTAAATAAGAACATAATAGTTATATCAGCCTGTTCCATATGCTTCTGGGAATTGCCATTTGTATATATGATATTGTGCAACAGTCATTCTTTCCAAAATCTTTGATAATTGTCCCATATGGCTAAATGCATTGTAATTATTTAACATTCTGACAGTGCAGGAAGTGAGTACAGGGCTTGCAGCATTTGAATTTTTTGGAAGGGAAGTTCATGCTGTTCTCTGATAAATCTCATTGTAGAGCGAACCCTACATACACAACAGAGGTGATATCATGGTCCAGATAAATGTATTAGAAGCCATAATATATGACTCTAAAAAATCTTTTTTCAGGAGATGATGAGTAGTGAAATCTTATATGTCATGTTAACTTCTTCAGTGGTAGGAATGAAGGAAGCATTGTTCTAAATGACTTTTATCTGTTTATATGCATGTCCTTTTCTTAGCAATGCAGAGCTTAGGAACATGTTTATGTTAATGTATTTATCAGCAAGTCATTTCTTTGTGAACTCTTGATTTCTTTTTAACACTGCCTATAGCTACAAAGCTATAGAATGTGAAATGTTGCTTAGAAAAGCTGGTGCAGTTATTGAAAAGTGTGAATAACCTGGTGAAATAATCAAATAAAAACAATATCACAATGCATTCAATTACTTATGGTTGCTGTAAAACAGAAATGGCAAGCACAGAATTTCGCATTTCCCTGAAGAATGACTAATGTAACACTAAAAACAACACAGATAATCCTGTGGCATTAAGACCCTCATAAAAGAACACTTATTCTGAGTATAAATATAAAAGTGCTTGTATAGTCTCAACTGCCGCCACTGAGTTAGAGACTTAATAACATATAAGTTGTGAGTAATGTTCTGTATTCTTGGTACAGAGTTCCTTAGCCAGAACCAATGCATAAGGCAGTGTTGTTTTTTTTTATTCATGCTTTTATTAGTACTGTGCAATAGACCAGCAGTTCTTAAACTTTTTCACCAAAGCATCACATGCATGTTGTTATCACTGTGACTTTAGGTACAACGGTAACATTTTATTTTGTATCCGTTGCTGGAACAGAGGGGGCTTGCTACTACCTGAGCACTAGCAAAAATACAACCACAATCCAACACCAACTTCTGTAAACATGGATTTGAATTGCCAGCCCTCCATAGGGTCCTATCTGTGCTGCTCAATCCACCAGTTGTTCAAGAGTACATCTGCCCTGCCCATTACCCACAACTATCACATTCTGTGTGTCTGCTACACATAGCTGGTCAGGGATGCCAGTGAAGGACATAGTTACATGTAATTTATATCAGTAGAAGGACGAGGATAGGGCTGTAATCTTTTACTCTACCTAAAAATGTACACTCTTTTTTCTTGCCAGTTGCTTTGTAGGGGCTTTCTATACTTCACCTTAGCTACTCTACTTACTGAACAAGCATCTACATATGGTTTATACTGAAAAAATTCCTAAAGCCACCACTGTTTGCATTGTAGTATTAAAACACAACAAGGTCAAAACACAACAATTTGAAAAAAAAAAAACCTTGGGCATTAAAGAACACACTTTTTGTTTCTGTATTGATCTTTGGAAGTTATCAGTGTGTTTAAGGACTCCCCTCTGAGTGTGGAATGTCTTCTCTTCAATTTACAGAAGCACTCCCCTCAGTGTGCAAGTCTCTCTGACCAGGTATGTGCAGAAATAAAAGTTTGACTTTGTTTACAGCTCACCCTGCTAATTAAAGTGACTTTGCTTTGTACCATTCGCATAGTCAATCCCAAACTATTGTAAGCTAGTCTCAACCACACAAAGAACAGAGCAAAGTGAGGCTTTACCCATGTAATAGCTGAGTCTCACAGTTGAGGTCTAGTCACAGTTAGAGAAAATAGATATGGATGATATGCAGCAACACATACAAACAAACAAACAGTCACAACAAAAGAATATAATAACTAGGGATGAACAGAGATGTTAGGCCAACTAGATTTCAATGAAAAATGTTGGCCACACTTAATTTCATTCACTGAACTGCTTAGGCAAAATTTGCTTGTTCTGCCTTTTTCCTTCATTAGATTGTGGGGTTTGTTGGG
>NW_017308344.1:187484-191622 GCF_000935625.1 Nanorana parkeri | reverse complement strand
TTTAGCACAGTTTATTTATTGTGAATGTTTCATTTTTTAACTTTCTGCGAAACAAAAAAGAGTAAAACAATGATGCTAAGGAGCATAGTTGTACGGAACTTGCATAACCTGCATAACCATTTTAACCTGAATGCACTCTTAAAACCACCAAAATCTATTATTATATGTAAAGGTTTTTGGTTTTGATAGAATAGGGAAGGGTTAGATCCTTTGCCAAGTTTGTATTGCTCTTCCTGTGATTCGCCTCCGTATTTGTCCTGGTGACCATTCTTATTGAGACAGAAAGTGGGGAAATCTAGTTATTAGAGCAAGAAGTAAGGTTGAATCATCCAATGAAGACAAATGTTCAAAGAAGATGGGGATTACATTCACTTTGCAGATATTTTCTCTTATTATTATTATAATACAGGATTTATATAGCGCAGCGCTTTACAATATAAGGAAGACATTACAATCACAATACAATTCAAGACAAGATGGTAAGGAGGGCCCTCTTATTTTCTGTTTCATCTCCAGGACAGAAAGTGAAAGGAAATCTCCCCAGACAGTGACAGCAAAAAAAAAACTTGATAGGAGTTTTAACCCTTCCTTACTCTAAAACAAGCAAGGTTTTTACATACACTTTAATTTAGCCTTACCCATTAATTTCAATGCAATTTCAATGCACTCCTTGCAAAAAGTGTGAAAAACTCTCCAAAATTTTAAGAGCAGGAAATCTCTAATTTTTTTCTCCCTAATAATTACTGATTGGTTGCTATGAGTTATTGTATGAAGCATTTGCCTTTCTTACTGAACCTTCCCAATTATGATTATTTCTCAAGAGCATATTAAATGTGCCCTGTGACATATCCTTTTTTCACAGTACCCAATGCAGCTTGCAGAGCAAGCATCCCATGCAACTGTAGCAAAGGGAATTAAAGTTTGAATAATTATTTCACAGAATTTTTTTAAGCGTGTAGAAAATGTGGATTATTTCCTTTTTCCCACAAAAAACATAATGATTCCTTTAGTGTGCATGTGCCAAAGCTAACTTGTCAAAAGCAGGAAAAGGTTCCTGCCCATAGTGATAATTACCATGAAAGGCAGGTCTTTGATCTGTTGTTGTATAGCACAATAGCTTAGTGGTTAGCACTAAAGCATTGCAGTGCTTGGATTCTAGACTGAGAATTAACCATGGGGAATCTATGTTATCTGAGGGTTTCCTAATGGTGATCTTCTACAACCCAAACTCATAGTAGTAGGTTCATTAATTTTCACCCCAGACAATGTCTAGTATGCGTCAGTTTAGCTAAATTAAGAACATTTGACTACAAGCTACTTTGCAGGTGGGAACTGATGTGAATTGTTCTGTGTTCCCACTAAAGCACTGTTTAATACATTTGTGCTAACTATTTAAGTTTTGTTTACAAGTGTCAGGTTTTTTATTACAGTCTATGACCACACTCAATTTTAAGCCCCCACTCAAACCTGTGAGATTTGTTGTGCATTGCCAGAAGCGCAACAATGCATGACCAGAAGATTTCAAGTATATTCTATGGATTCCATTCACACCTGTGTGATGTGCCGTTGTACAGGCACATTTTTGGGGCCCCATAGACTTCAATGGTGGCATATGAAAATGCGTGAAAACACGCTTATTGTCCTGATATCATTGGGAATGGATGTAGGCGAAAATCCAAAATTGTGAGTTGCCACCAGAACAGCAATAGTGGGGAAATCCTCTAATGGGAACCCTTATTTCTGTGACAATCTAAAACAAGGAAAAAAAGTTCTGTGCTCAGATATACAACCTCAATTCCAAAAAAAGTTGGGACGCTATGTAAAATCTACATAAAAATAGAATGCAATGATTTCCAAATCTCATAAACCAATATTTTATTCACAATAGAAAGTAGAAAACATATCAAATGTTTAAACTGAGAAAATGTACTATTTTAAGAAAAAAATAAGGTAATTTGGAAATTGATGGCAGCAACACTTCTCAAAAAAGTTGGAATTGGGATTGTAGTTCAATGTATAGTAACCCAGAGCAATGGATCAGGATTCATAAAGTCCTGATCTGAAATTTTTAATTCTGGTTGGTTCCTTCCTATGGAATTCTGCACCCAAAAAAATGTTATGCTAAAACAAAGATGGAGTCTGTCACTGATAATTGCACCTTCTGAAATGTTAATTGACTGGTGGTCACACTGATTCATTGCCTTCAGAACTTTCTCCATCACTCGCCCAAAACAAGTATATAAATCAGGAGGTCCTATTTCTGGCTTACTGAGTTTGCTTGCATGCGTGCTGCTGGTTAGTGACTCACAATGTAATAAAGCCAGAGGATCAGCATGGCAGCCAGACATATATCATTTCATATTATATTTGTCAGCATTGGCAGCCTTCATATTCATCTCAGTAAAGGTTTAGCAGTAATAAGGCTGAATAAGGCTGTTAATATAAATGCTGGCTAAAAGTGCTAAATAAAGGAACTCCTATAGTCTTATTTAATGTTGTAGTGCTGGTTACACTAAGACGGAAACCACAAACAGCATGGTGCCTATTACTGTGATTCCTTGATATGTCCTTTACTGCTATATACTTCTGTGCAATATCATTAGGTACTGATGGGAATTCAAGTAAACCATACTCAGTCTCAGACACTGAAGTTATATTACTGCACTTAGACAGGAGATTAGATTCTGTTTTCTACATTGCCCGAGAACAGGAAGACTGCATGTAATATGCATCGGAAAGCTGACTGCAATCAAGCAGCCACAATAATAGCTGCATTTTACCTTTAACATCATGATGTAACTGTTAAAAACTGTTAACCAGATTTTCTCAGTTGCACTGAAGAGACCTTTGAGCTTGCAGAGTTCTTTTGGTCTGCTTTTTCCTTCTCAGGAAGCTCTTCACATGAAAGAGTGTATTTTTAATGTTATACATACTAAAAGCCATTGCCTGGAAAACTGTGCACTTACAGATGGGTCTCAAGAGAGGACGTGAACAATCATGTGTTTCTATGTGAAGAGAGTTAGGGAAGCAAACCAAACAGCAGTGTTGTGGGAAAAAGGTAACAGGATAGAAACCGTGGCATTCGTCTATCAGAGTCATTGTAGACGTAGACAGTTGGCAACGTTTTCTCCAAAGCTTAAGTCAAGGGTAACGCTGGCCAGAAGCTAAATTGGGTGCACTTATTTCAATAGTTTTCAAATAGATATATTGATTGTGGCCCACATAGCTACAGGCAAATGTAGTGGAATTTCTACTACCAGGTCAAATTTACTCACAGTACATCTAGCCTGGTGGACGTGCTCTATACTAGGTCAGTAAATTTCTCTGACCTCCCCTGAAGGCTCTTATTGATTTGCTTGTAAATTATCCGAAACCATTCACTCAATACGTCTTCATCTCAGTGAAAAGAAAAATGCATTTGGGATGCATCAGCATTTTTACACTGAAAGCGATGAGACATTTTTTTCCGCTGAAAACAGAAGGCTACTGTGTAAAAATCAAGGTTATGTACTTAAAGAAGAATGCCATCTGATCTCCACATGAAGGGCCATGTAGGAATAGTAGCACACATAATGACATTGGAATAGGTCAATATTGTTGTTGTCAAGAATGGCTTTTTACATGGAAATTCAATTTACCCAAAATGTAAAAAATGTATGCCCTTTAGGCCATGTAGTCAGATCGATTTCAAGCTGACCATATGGGTAAGTATACATTAAGCTTTTTTAGTTTAATATAGACTATTTGGATGCATTAACTACAAGAAACTATGAACACTAATTGGTTACAGTGGACCTTCACCCATTAGATGAACTTTCTCTCTCTCGCTGCTCTGCTCCCCCTGCCTCCTGGGATGTAGGGCTTGCCCCTGTCTACACAGCACACCCCAAGAGGCAGAGTTTTAATGAGCAGTGCACATTTCAATACAAGCATGCCACAGGTCATGAGCAGGTCCAAAATGTTTTAAAACCTGTGACATGTCAGACCATGCAAGCAATCTCGCGATGTTCACATAACAGGTAGTCTTGACAAAGAGTAGTATCAAGATGGTGGCGTGGAAGCGTTGCGGCAGAAAGTTAGCTGCAAGGTAGACAACGCTGGAGTCTATGGACTGTTATGGGGTTTTTTTTCTCATGCA
>NW_017308344.1:98334-187395 GCF_000935625.1 Nanorana parkeri | reverse complement strand
TGGTAAGAGGATTTGTATAATAAGCAGCAGCCACCAGGACATGGGACACACCTCATTGGGGGGCAAGTATTGGGATGTATTACAAAAAAAAAAGAAACTAGACTTCAGCCTTAAAGCAACACTAAACTCAGATATTAAATAATAAAATTAAGTTCTATTATCTAAAAACTGAATATTGAAGTAGCTCAATTTTTTATTCTTCAACTGCTTCACAAATGTATTTATTTATCCTGTCCAACAACTTCCTGCTAGAGGGCGGTGATTTGAGGATCTACATCTGAATGATGTACACATAGGTTACATATTTGTTAATAGTTACGGTACATTTTAAGTTAAAGGGGAACTATGGGGTCAGTGTTTTTCCCCATAGTTCTCCTTAGGGTAACGGGAGGACACAAACTAGCATCCTCCCGTTACCCTAAGCTCAGTATACCGCGAGCTACAGCTCGCGGTATACTGAGACGCCGGACCTGGCGCGGATCCCGACGTAGATGACGGGATCCGCCCAGCTGCGTGAGTGACAGCTGGCTCTGCCTATTTAGAGGCAGAGCCGGTTGTACCCGCCCCCTCCCCCGTCCGTTCCACCAGTCAGCGCTGGCAGATCGGAGCGGGGAGAGGGGAATCCAGCCCCTCCCCCTGTCACGGCAGAGAGCCGTGACAGGATCGAGAGGTGAGGGAACCCGGTATGTGTTCCCTCACCTCCCTATCTACTGAGCCGACCTGTGACAGTCTCATTGTCACAAGTCGGCTTAGAACTATGAGGTGAGTGGAAATCACTCACCTCATAGTTCTCCTTTAAGTTGTCACTTTAAGGGCTTGTGTACTTTAAAGGCTCAAATGTAGGTAGGAAAACTTACAGGGTTATTAATAAGGATGAAGAGGTTGGAGAAAGCAGGAGTAGTGAACAATCTAGGACAAAATAGATGATTTGGAAAAATTCTCCAATTCAGCTCACTTTCCAGTTCACATATGTTGTCCTAGAGCCTTCTCCAAACTCTTCACCCTTTTGTAAAAAACCCTACTTCATTCCTCGGCAACTGATCAACTTAGATCTCTGCAAGGGCACATAGAAAACAATTGTTCTCTATGTGCCCGGTTCACACAGTTGAGTGAAGAGAGGTGTGGAAAAGGCAGCATGTGTCTGTCCATATCTAAGCACATTTCAATAAACTTAAAAACGCAGAAAAAAGGTAAACAGTGCCTCAAATGGTTTTCCTGATACTTTTATGTGTGCAGCCTGGTATTCTGAGTTGCAGCTTCACTGTCCACTGAATATACATCACCATCATCATTATTATCATTATACATTATTCTGACTGCTCAGCATTGTTTTGTAACCTTTTCCAGACAGTATTTTATCATTTAGTAAGTTTGCATTGACTTGTGTATTTAACACTTTAACACAATAAAGAACGAAATACGAAAAAGGAACCAGATCATATTTAATGAGAGAGAAGAAACCACAGCCTGTTTAGTGTTTAATGCTAAAACACAGCATGGAAATAGGGTAATGGACTGATATTCCCTTCTGTTCCACAATTTATCTCAACAAACCCATTTTAACCTTTCTAGGGAGTTTTCCAAGCTTAAAGTAAAAGAGGAAATGGATTCACATTTCATTCATGGAGCCAATGATATGTGAAATAGTTTCCCTGTTTTACAAGCATCATTCTAATTACTCATGAAAGGTTTACTCTGCATCTGTCTCCATGACCCACAACAGCTGTAATACTTTTAATATTACATACTTACAAACTGTCAAGTGACTGCTTGCTTGAAAAATGGGGGTAATTTGATTCAGCAAAGTCATTTGCAGAGTACGGGGTTATTCTCATCAGTTGCATATGACAAGGCTATGTCTGTTGACATATTCTGCCTCTGATAAAGTTACCGTGCCTGCTTTTTAAGCTTTGGACGTTGTTAGACGGTACTGTTTCACCAGTAGACATTCTGGCATACATTTAAGAAAAGCATTAAAGAACATTACTAAGGTCACTTTATCTCCCAGCAAAGATGTAAGCAATAGTAAATTATGTAGTGTGATAAATTTCACAATCTTAAACCAGGTCTGCAAATCCTCTTCCAGTCCAACGTGAAAAAATTAATCAATTAGAAGGTGGTATAAGGGCTTTTTGTGATCTTCACAGGCTCAACCCGAGGGCACATATAAAACAATTGTTCTTGTCTGTGCCCTGTTCACACCATACATGTGTGGTGTTGTGCGTTGAGTAAAAATGCAGCAATTACAGTGCAACACATGTCACTGCATGTCAACACACTGCATATGGTTCATAGAGTTGGATTACAATACCATATACTGTATGTCAATAAAGTTGAAAAAAAGTAAACAGCACTTTTCCTTGTAACAATGCAGACATCCCATTCCACATCTAACCAATATATCCCCTTTTGTCTCTCAGTGGATGTTGTAGTGACAAGCGGATAGTGCTGCTCAATATAACATAGAGAGTAAGTCACCAGCACACCAAAATCTTCATCATTAAAATGCGTTTCATGACATTGGTCGGTCAAAAAGGGTCCCTTTATCGGGCATTGTGATGAGACATGTAACAACACATAACACTGTCCCTACCAGAGCATAACCTATGTGTGAAATGTGCTGTAATACAATTAGTTAAGACCCATGAGGTGTATACCACCTCCAGGTTCTCTGCCATTCACTATACTTCCAGTGCTGTGAGAAAGAATGCTTCGGCTCTCCTACGCACAAGCCACACTGTCCTTTGTCGGCCTCTCTCCCCTTGTCCAATTACAGAACTCTTTGTATTTTGTGAATGATTGGACAAGAAGAGAGTAGGGATGGACAAACATTGCCACTTGTGTGTAGGAGAGACAAAGCTGAGTCTCAGCCCTGGAAATAATCTTCTTTAAAGTTAACCCCCAGGCATACTCTAAGAAACTCCAAGTGGAGCAGTTATGTATTTATTAATCATTAAATGTGATTTAAATGCAAATATATAAAAACACTACAAATAAAGCACTCCAATCCCCTACATTAATATTCAACAGTGTTATACCCTAAAATCCTTTATACTGTATATCACAAATTATTAATACAATATATAAATGTCCCCTCATGCATATGTCAAACACAGTCTATAATAAATCCTGAACTTCAATTCACACTTAAAAGTGCTCCTCACTTGTCACCTTAAATGTGATCCTCCAAGTAGACATACACTCACCATGTGTAGTACCTCCCCATTACAGAAAGGTAAGCCCGCTTTACAGGTATCTCCTCAAAATGCAGGTTCCACTCACAATGATCTGGATTTGGCCTTGTGAATAGTTTTTCCGTAAATGATAGAACACATAAAAAACAAAGGGTATGGGGTCGCCAAAACTCATGACAGCTCACCCCCTACATTACAGAATATATCAAAATAGTAAATTAAATGGGGCTTTAATGATGGCAAACATGAAATTATGTTTATAAATATGTCCAAATTATCCCAGGGGATAGCTGTCAACCAAATTGGAACACTCAGGCACAAATAGGGAGGAAGGGAAACCACTCTAGCATCCCTAGAGATAGTATATAAAAAGGCAGTGTATATGCTCCAATCAACCATATTGAAAACATATAGTAACAAAGTGGCTGTGAGTCACAATGATCCCATCCTACCTTACCAGAAGTCACAGTATGAGTCCAATTTGATAATGCATTATTTTTTATATACTATCTCTGGAGATGCTAGAGTGGTTTCCCTTCCTCCATATTTGTGCCTGAGTGTTCTGATTTGTTTGGCGGCTATCCCCCGGGACAATTTGGACATATTTATGACCTTCATTTCATGTTCACCAATAAATGCTAGCAATTAAGCGATAATTGTTAATCAGTGGATTTATGAGTTCTGATGTATGCTATATTTGTGTTACCTGTATGGATTCTAAAATCATAGATTTCCTCATCGTCTTGAAGAAGCAAAAATGTGAAGCGCGTTGAAGGCTGAACTACCACAGAGAATAACTGACTATAGTCATTTTGTTGGAACTCTTATGAGATAGTGGGACGTTTCTATTGAATCTCTATATGTAGTAGGTCTATGAGGAATGTAATATTGAGTCTAGCATAATGATGTTTGTGTATGGTTGCAATAAATATGTTGTTTTTATGAGAATTTTAACATGTCTTAATAAAATGATACCTTTTAGTCATTGAGAGTGATCACATTGTGTTTTTTTTCCATCTCTGAAAGCCCTGTTTAATTTACTATTTTGATGTATTCCATAAATGATGGAAATCAAAAACTCTAAAGTGTAATCCATTTATAAAAAATATGCAAATATTACAATAAAAGGCTGCTACACTTTCAAAGCGCTATAATACTTATTATGTTATCTCACATTCCACAGATAAAATTGCACCTGACATGTTTCATCATAAACACTAACTTTTTCAATGGCCTTTAAAAAAGTCAGTGTTGGGGGGGCGCATGCGCGGCGCACTCTATGGCAGACGTGCCCTAGAGTAGCTCTCTACATCCATATACGGGTACCACTGGGCAACGGGACGGTTTGTTATCCACGATGACCCTCAGAAATGTTTATATTAGCCTGTTCTCAGCCAATCATTACTACCCACGATGGTTTTCCTCCGTTTTATTTTTGTGCGGAGACTCGAATACTGTTATGCACCCTAGCCTCGACAAATTGACAATTGATGACCCAGCCACTGACAACTCCAAAGCTTTCCACACACTCCTCTCCCAACACTCCCTGATAGACTGCTGGAGGGAACTGAACCCTACCTCCAGAGAATACACTTTCTACTCAAACCCTCAGGGTTCATTTTCAAGGATCGATCACTTCTTTGCTTCGCACTCCACTCTCCCCTCAGTTGTAGATTCCACTATTGTCCCATTCTCCTGGACTGACCACCATGGGGTGACTATTTCAATGTCCTCCCTTTGGTCACAACATATCGATCGCTCCTGGACCCTAAACGACACCCTCCTCACAGACAGTAATACCCGACTAACTATAGAAAATGCTTTACTGGAATACATCCTACATAATCAAACCCCAGACATTTCCCCCACCACAATCTGGGAAGCACACAAACCGGTTCTACGCGGCACATGCATACCTATAGCCTCCACTCTCAAAAAGCAGAGAATGGCCCTTCTCCTGGACCTTGAAACAAAATTTAATGACGCCTCTAAATCCTTTCGCTTACACCCTATGCCCCTAAACAAATCATTAGTAGAAAAGTCCAGGAGAGAGCTAAATCTTATTCTAGCTAGCTTTGCAGATAAAAGTCTCCGCCGAACCCAACATAAATTTTACCTGCAAAGTGACAAACAATCCACCCTTCTCGCTAGGAGACTGCGCAAAATAGACCTACACCAAAAACCCCTCCGCCTCCACCTTTCAAATAACTCCCTGTCAAGCAATCCCCACAAAATTGTTCAGGAGTTTTCTATACACTTATCCAAGCTTTACAACTCTACCACCCCATTCAACCCCTCAGCGGCCTCAGCTTTGTTCTCTGAGGTGGTAATGCTTGAGATGCCAGAATCCATTCGCACATCGCTTGATGCCCCTATTACTAACTTAGAAGTACTAGCAGCCATAAAAACTCTCAAAATAAATAAGAGACCTGGCCCAGATGGTTTTTCCGCTATTTATTATAAAAAATTCTCAGAAGTTTTGGCACCTCTATTGACAGCGGCCTTTAACGATGTCCGAGACGGATCAAAATTCAGAACAGAATCCCTCGCAGCCACTATTTGCATGATTCCGAAACCAGACTCAGATGGAACTCACTGGGCTAACTATAGACCAATATCGTTGTTAAACATAGATGTCAAGTTATTAGCCAAAGTATTAGCGACAAGACTGAACTTAATCATCCCGACCCTTATTCACAAGGACCAGGTTGGTTTCATTCCCCGGCGCCAAGCCGGCACAATGTCCGCCAAGCGTGCCTTCTTATTGAAAAAGCTAAACAACGTGGCGTTCCATTTATGCTTCTGTCTCTGGACATGCAAAAGGCGTTCGACTCCCTCTCATGGCAATACTTACTCTACATTCTTAACAAATGGGGTTTCGGGTCAAGGTTCTGCTCCTGAATTACTGCTCTGTATTCTAACCCTACAGCATCTGTGAAATACGCTGGCCATAGATCCGCTCCCTTCCCCATCCTCCGAGGCACCAGACAAGGCTGTCCTTTGTCTCCTAAACTGTTCGCTTTGGCCATCGAACCTCTAGCCCAACTAATTAGAATCCACCGAGACATCTCAGGCATTACACTCGCGGGACACCATCACAAATTATGTCTTTTTGCAGACGATGTCCTTCTCTTTCTTTCCAACCCTCACATCTCCCTCCCTAACTCTTTGCATCTCATAGATTCTTTCAGCCAACTATCAGGACTGCACTTAAACACCTCGAAATCCAAAGCCCTCAATATAACGCTGCCCCCACACACACTCGAAATGCTGAAATCCAATTATCAATTTCAATGGGAACCATCCTCCTTGAAATATTTAGGTATTCACTTGACCCCTTCTCATCCCTCTCTATACCCCGCTAACTACCCTCCCTTATTCACCAGAGTTAGGAACCTCCTTAAAATTTGGCACACATACCCTCTCTCGTGGCTAGGTAGAATTGCGGCGGTCAAGATGACACTATTACCAAAACTCCTATATCCATTTCGGGTCCTACCCGTCCCAATACCCCCGCACCAACTCAGAGTCCTCCAGAGACACATCTCTAACTTCATCTGGTCATACAAAAAACCTATAATCACAGCGACCACTATGTACCAATCTAGGCGTTCAGGCGGTCTGGGGGTACCACACCTCCAAAAATATTACCAAGCAGCCCAATTGGCAACTATTATCAAATATCACGCAACTACAGAGGTGCCTATCTGGGTCTCAATTGAAGCGATATATTGTGACCCATATGCAATAGATAATCTTTTGTGGATGCACCCTAAGGACAGGAGAGACATCTCCAACAACATAACACGTCTCTCGCTCCGCATATGGGATGCCACTAAATACTCATGCGGCTTCCTTTCACCTCATCTACCCATGCTCTCCTTCTTACACCACCCTGCCTTTCCTCCAGCATTTGACTCCCCAGCCATATTTCATAAATGGAGAGAAAAGGACCTCACCCGCTTTCACTCCCTATTCAATACTAGCGGTATAGTACCCTTTCCGGATATTCAAACCCGACATTCTCTCCCAACATCCGAAATCTTCCGTTATTTACAGATCAAGAGCTTTATACAAGCAAGCAGTAATCTAAGTGGGCACCTTCAATCTTTGTCTCCCTTTGAGAACATTTGCAAATGCGACCCCCATACAACTGGCATTATCTCACAATTATACACGTCTTCCCTACAAATCACCCACACACCACTCCACCCATATATGGGCCGCTGGCAGAACGACTTAGAGCTTGTGCTCCCTGAAGACACCTGTTCTCAGATATGGACCTCCACCAACTCTTGCTCCAGGAGTGCTAGGGTCCTTGAGACAAACTATAAAGTACTCCTACGTTGGTACATAACCCCATCCCGAGCCCAATTCTTTGTAGCAGGGTGCGAGGGCAACTGCTTTCGGGGTTGCCTTACCAGCGGCACATATATGCATACATGGTGGTCCTGCCCTATCATTCAGTCATACTGGTCTAAAATATTTAGAATGATCTCTACTCTTATGGGCACACATATCCCCCTTACTCCCCAAACAGCACTACTCAACGCTAAACCCACAAACATTTCACATTCTAAATTTAAACTGATGCTCCACGTCCTCTCTGCTGCCAAACATACCATAGCCTGTGCTTGGTTAACCAACAAAATCTCTTTTCAAGCCACTAAAAACAGAATTTATTGGCCCTTTTCCCATGAAAAGCTCGCTGCGCGTCTTTCCGACCCCATGCCTTAGTTTGAAAAGCTATGGGAACCCTGGGTGAAACACTTCTTACCACCAACCTTTGACACACGCCTCATGACCTTATAATAATCCCCATTTCATGCCTTTAAGCTGGCTCGTAACTGACTTTGATCGAGCGTCGCACCTACTCCCGCCTTTCTCCCCCTCTTTACTATACCTCCCCCCACCCGATCTGTCTCCACTCTTGTCTTTCCCCCTCCTTGTATGTCCCTCACTACGGTGGCGGTAGCCCTGTGAGGGACAGTCCTCACCTTACCTAAGTAATTACCGGGCGATTGCTATTAATATGTCATGACTGCTGTCGCTACCACAGTTATATGGCAATGCCAATGTTTGCATCACTATGTTCGTACACACACGATGTTCGTGTCAGTGTATCGTTTGATAAGTACTTTAGTGGAAAAATAAAAAACTTTTTGAAACTAAAAAAAAAAAGTCAGTGTTTTTGGGATGTATAATAGAGACATCACTCACAGTGATTTATTTTTATTTTATTCAAGAATGATATGGCTCCTCCTGTCTTCTTTTTGCCCTGCTGCTCTTTAACACTTATATTTCTGGTCTCAATGAAGGGAGTTGAGAATTTCTGAAACCAAATGGGTAAAGCCATCAGGTTGCTACATGATGAAGTCATAGCTGCTTGTTTGAGCTCTTGTTTACAGAAAATCTCTTGTGTGAATGTCAAAGCTTTGTACTGTATTTTGGTGAACCTGGTTATTATGCATACACATTACCAATAGTGACTGTTTTGGCTACCCTTGCTGTTGAATACCCAATCACATGCAAAAAAAGAAATAAAACAGGATTTTTGCTTGCACATGTTTAGATGATGGAAGTCAGCAGAGTGCCCTACAGGTAACGTGCTGCTTTACAACATCAACTGATGTTTTAAATGTTTATTAAAGTTAAAGACAGGTCAGGGAACCCTCCACAACAATGCGTCCACCCCTCTCTATATAATCACCACAGTAGTTTGAAAAAAATAAAAACCCTAATGGACCACATTTACCTGGATCTGATTCATGATTTGGGACAAATAGAATTGGGTCATGATTTGGGACAAATAGAATTGGGTCCCAAGCCTTTACTCTTTTGGGCTGCAGAGTGGAAGGGTCCTTCTTCAGGTGCCCATGTCACTGCCTGGTGATGTTGAAACTTCCCATAGGGTCTAATAGAGGGGTCCTCATTGTGTCTTGAAGACCCCAGTGGCTTCATGGTGATGTCACGAGGAGGAGCAGCAGCAGGACCAGTCAGCGGCAGACCTAAACTGTAGTGGCGGGTCACCAATCTTTATCCCATGAAGAGGCGTTGTGGAGTCAGTCAGGTGACTGGTGCATTCAGGTAAGTTAAAAAGAGCTTGACTGCTGCAGTCATTGAACAGGGAGGTTAACTGACTGAAATACATACATTCATGGCCACTTTATTAGGTACATGTCATAGTAAATAGCTAAACTGTCACATGACAGCAACCCAGTTCAAAAAAGCATGCAGGCATGGCCAAGATGTTAAGTAGTTGACCAATGTTTTCAATTGAGAAGATGCATGATTTGAGGGACTTTGATTGAGGAATGTTTTTTCCAGAAGTGGTGATTGAATCATTTCACACACCCCGATAGCAAGCAATTGAGCTGCAAGTCTGAAAATTACTTGCTGAAGTATTGCAGACTTGCCAAGCTTCACAAGTTTGTTGCACAATTACAGCAAGTCTGCATTACAAGTCTCCAGATCAACGTGCTTTGCAAAAGTGCTGTACACTTGCAGAGCTCTTGGTAAGACCTGCAGGACTCTTGCTGTAGACTTGCCAAGCAAATTTGCTACAAATTCAAAAAGTGTCAACTAGAACTTGTGCTGCAAGTGTTCTGCAAGTCTACAACTTGCCAGGAATGTGTGCAGCAAGTTAACAAGAATTACAATTTAACCCTGCCACAAGTTTGTGGCAAGTTATCCTTGCTATCTGGGCAGTTGGTGGTCTCCTGGTATTTTCATACATTGAGTCTCAAGAGTTTATAGAGAATGGTACCAAAAGCTAGAAAAAAATTAGCGGCAATTCTATGGTCAAAACACTTTTTAATGGGGAAAGAGGTCAAAGAAGAATGGCCAAAATATGTTCAAACCAGAAGCAAGTCAACGGTTACTCAGCTAACCACTCTTTTTAACATGGTGTGCAGAAGCTTGCATCTCTAAATGCACAACACATTGAGGAGGAGGATGGATCACAACACCATGCTATTGGACAGCCAGAAAAGACTGCACAAATATTGACTGTCCTGATGAATCTCAATTTCCACAAGCAAATAAAAAGATTATAATGTGTCATACACTGCATAAATACATGGATTCATATTATCCATGGCTCAGGTTGGCAGTGGTGGCTGTGGTGTACTGGTGTGGGAAATATTTGGTTATACACATTAGACTATGTAATACTAACTGTGCATCATTTAAAGCCACAGTGTACATGAGTATGGTTGCTGACAATGCTCAACCCTTATATAGCTACTTAAAAAAGTGCACTTATTAACATGGGCAATAAATGTATACTAAGGGGAAAGCCTACAATCTGTATATATAATACACACATTACAATTTGGCACAGCAAGCATGCAAACATATAAAGAAAGACACATCATCGTAAACATAAAAGACACATCAAAATCTACTAATGATATCTGAAAATACGTGCTTGTGGAAAAAAAAAAGGTTTCACTGTAGTTAGCATTTCATCAGAGTTCTTTAAAAGATAGGTACATGGTCAGTTACCTTACAAATAAACAATTTGCCTGTTAGTTGCCTCTATCAGGTTTTACTTTAAGCTTACCGAGTCTTACCGTATGCATCAGTAATGAATACAGTAGGAAGGATTCTCACAGGTATCATTATGTGCACAGTCATGTCTGCCAGATACTGGTAAATCTATACCACGGATCTGAGATGGTTGGCAATGCTATGACCTACCAAGCGAAAAGGAACCCGTGCTAATGTGAATTTCAGAATTTCATTGACCTGGATCTGGTAAACTGAACCTAGAATGATCACAGGCAAGGCCTAATTAATTTTCTCCTCTAATCTTTTTTTTACATGTATTTTCCATCTGGCTGCGGGTTTGATTGACACTTGACTGCTGTGACAAAGGATATAAGAAGTCTAAAAATAAATGGTTAAAACACATAAAAGGGCAATAAACAAGAAAATGAAACAATTGTTGCATTCTGGCTCATGGTTCTATTGGAATAACAGCTGGCTCTGCTTCAGTGTGTACACTTTCACATAGCTGTGTTCCAAAAGCTTTTCCTGCTGCTCTTGCGAGCTGCTATTCAGTAACATGAAAGCAGAGGTTGTGTATTGATTTCAGGCAACTTAAAGAAGCAGATGCTGCAATTACTTTCTAAAGAAAACTGGCTAGATGTAACACCCTGGATGGTGACCGGTTTTATCATTGCTGTCTATCCACTGAGTACTTTTATTGCTTGCAATCAGCGTTAGATCTTTATTGGCAGTTGATCATTTTTACATCAGGGCTTTGTAAGCACATATGGCTTCACCTGTCAGACAGAAAATTACAAGTTGTATTGGCAGTCATGCAGTTTCCTGGTAATGTTCATTTTGACATTATAGACTCTCGCAGGAATACCATCAAACTGGAAATAATTAAATTGCAAATGCTGCTGTAGGAGGAATGTGTTCTGCTTTACAAAAAGGTCCAGTCTTCTAGCATGATGGGTGCAGCAAGGCAATTTCCGTACAAGAGTGGTTTTATAGTGAGGAAGTTTGTTTTATGAAACACTCACATATTTAATTCAGATTCATGTTATAAACACAACTTATCTAACTCCAACAGATCAGATTATAGATGTAGCACATCATAAGCAGACATTATCCTAAACTTTCCCCATTTAACAAAGTTATCGAACACACAAAAATACACAGAAACCCCCGACCCTGGTTCAGGCATGAAATACTGTATGGGATCAGGTAACCTGTGTTAATTATATTTGTAGTGATAGAAATAAAGGGGCTACCATTGCTGAAATTTATCTTCCAGAACTAGTTATCTGGTCACCCCTGACTTCAATGGGTTTTGAGTCAGTGACCAGAAACCTGCATGCTGACTAAAAAGTTAGAACGCCTGATTTCTATACTTGTTCCAGGTGAATACCCAAAAGCAATGAAGCCAACATGGCAACCAGACAACTAAAATTTTCAGGAGAAATCAGCTAAGTGAAATCCCCATACTCTCTCACTTTTAGGGCTCATGCCCACGGGCACTTGTGGTGGTATAACATACAATTACATTGTGTTTTGTTGCCCAGGAGCCACGGATGCTGCATACAGCAGCTCATAGAAATCAATGGCTATATACCATTAATACTTGCCTAAACATGCTCATGTGTACGGATGCACAAACCTGGGTGCAGACAATCGGCATCCAGGGTTGAACTCACAGACTGTCTGTGTCCAGGGTATACTCTCATATAGCTGTGTGCAGCCATTGCTTTCTATAGTCTGATGTACGTAGCATCTGTGACTCCTGGGTGGCAAAATATGCTGGTATTTTACATTGTACAACACAAGGCCCCCATGTGCATGAGCCTTAACTGCCATTGTCACCAATGTTTCTCCACATAGTCACTATTTTCAGGCTTCTATAGACCCTACAGTGATGATCTACTTCAGTATATCAAATTTTACCTTTCATAAACTTATAGTGAAAGATGTTTACTGACTGTTTTGGCATTTTTTTTAAATACTAAAGGATGTGACTTTGTGACTAATGTCACCAAGAAAATAGTGCTTAGACATGCATGAATTTACCAATAGCAATTAAGCACACAGACAAAGTAGCTTGCTTCTACTGAGACTATCAAAGCGCATATTAATGTTAAAATGTATTACCAAATTTGTGCTGGGCACAGCTACGTTTAATAATTACCTGCAGTGTTAAAAGCTCCCTGCTCTATACAGGTTCTGTGCAATTTTATACAAAAGCTCCAAAGCCCATTTTCTGCTGATGAATACTCAGCAACAGTCACATGGATATAAGAAGGAAATATGTTTCTGTCAACTCTACATCGCTGTGATATTGCCTCATATGCAACCGATTCACTTTAAATATGCCTGAGTGCCCTAAATGTCTTCCCTCAATGGAAAATAATTTTTACATATCTACACATATTTAGATTGAATACTTCCCTTATGGTTTTGGCAGTTTATTAGAAAAATGATTATAATGCTCTTGTCAATGCACGCATTCAGTACGATGTGAAACATAGTGAACAGACAACAAGTTCCTCAACATAGTGTGCTAAATGGGAATTCATTATAGCCAAATGGCATGTATTGCACTCACATGTAAAGGAAAAGTTATAACCCATAGATAGGGGAGAACCAATAAGAGATAACAGGAGCAGTCTTCTCTGGCTTGTGGGTGTGTGTTGACCAGTCACATCTTCTTGGATTCTCAGTGCAATGGATGTATAAACACACAGAATGTGGGGCCACTAGCATCCTCAGTATTATCTCTTTCTCCTTCTAGGTTCAGTTACCTGTCAGAAAGAGTAGTGGTATATCATTGATGTGCTTTCCCCTAGTGGGATACTTCCCCTCCCTTCCCTAGTTGGAGATAATGAAAGAATAGGGGGAAGCTGGTTAATATATTTTCAATTGAGAGACTTTTTCCATACATTACAAAGTGAAGCGAATCTTCATAGAGAACTGCTGCCTTTCGAGGTGCTTTGCACCTCAAGGACAGCCCCAAGCCATCTTATATCCTCAATTTACCAAATATTACTGTCATTCAGATGCCAAGACTTCCCTTCCTATATGACAGCCTGGGAAAGAGAATTACATAATACTTTTTCAGAGGCGGATAAAAAAAAAGCATGTATCTTTACACATAAAACATGTATATCAAGCGTAGCACAAGAGAGGAATTATAAAATTCTTACAAGATGGTATAGGTATCCGTCTGTCTTAAAGAAAATGTACTTACAATGCTCTGATCTTTGTTGGCGCTGTAAAATGGCAAAGGGCACAATGGTTCATATATGGTGGGACTGTCCAAGACTGAGACCATTTTGGAAATCGGTCTTTGATATATATGAAAACACAACAGACCTATCACCCCCTCGAACCCCACAGGTAGCCCTACTGTCAATGTTCCCTGGCTCATTTGCATCTGTCAAGAGAGACCTTTTGAGATTCTTCCTGATAGCTGCAAGGGCCGTTATTCCAAGACATTGGAAATCAGATGTGGTTCCAGGGGTAGAGGAATGGAAAGAGGAATTAGACCACTTGATGTATATGGAGGAATTGACAGCTAAACTGTATGACAGAGAAGATAGATTCCATGCAACCTGGTCTTTGTGCTTGCAGGCTAGAGAAGGATATTAAACCAGCAACAGAGATTCTTAGATGGGAACATACTAGAGGCTAATTGAGAGATTAAATAGAGGTATAAATATGTGGGAAGGTGGTAAAATTATACGGGGAAATGAACGTAAATGGGTGCTCCTCCCTTTTTTTCCTTTTTTTTTTTCTTTCTTTCTCCCTTTTTTTTTTGCTGTCGTTGTTGTGTGTTTGGTGTAAGTTTGTTCAGTAAGTGAATGGACTGAGGTCCAATGTCTATCTATGGGATTTATAAATGATATGATGTTATTTCACTAGAAATAATGTGAATGTATTGTTCTAATTGATAATTTATGTGAGAATACGCTATCTGTGATCTATTTATAAACATAAAGTTTTAATATGAAAAAAAAAAAGAAAGAGTAGTGGTTATATAATACATCTTTTATACATTCAATAAGATCTATTATGTTTACAATGTAAATTAACCAATCAGAGCACTGGAACTAAAGTGTTGTGATGTCAGAAAGTCCCATAGTCCATTTACAACTTGAATCTCTACAAGATTTTCTTTTTACATAGGTCATCCATGAATATTTGGTAGACTCGGCATGTCTTTGTGTGTTGTTGCAAACTTTTCTTTTGGTGTATTTCATCATTATACATTTGCTGCACTGTGGCAGATAGATCCAAAGCATCTCTTTGAAGGAGGGGTGGTCTACTTTCACTGGTGAAGGGGAGTTGAATAAAAAAAAAACAATCTTGAATATGATGGTGTTTTGAGTGTGGGACAATTTTCTCTTAATATACAAGCCTATGGTTGCAGAGTATACAGACTGATATCAACATGGCAGTCCTCCGATCCTCCAGTTTCGGGGATACAAGTTAGTATGCTTCATTTGCCGATCTGGTATTATTTGAAAATGGTGATATGTTCTGTAATTGGTACTTAAAACCAGTGTATCTGAAGCCAATCAATGGGTTCAGAAAAGGTAACCTGCTGCGCATTGGACTAACGCAGGTCTAATAATCTCATGTGAAATGACAACATTTGAGAAAAAAAAGACTGAATTGTTTTCATGCAACCAATGGTATTCACAGTTGTAACTGCAAAACATATAGTATAGGAATATTTTATCCTGTGAGGCACAGTTTCTTTGTGGTGTCTTGTTTTACCATTCTCTGTTATACAAAGGACCAAAACTGCTAGGGTTTGTGACAGGTTTAATTTAATGCAAATGTGACTTTTCAACCTAGTTACCTTTGTAACTATGGAGACATTTGTTATCTCCCTATTTGCATGTATGTTGGATAGAGCTACAGTATTTGACATCTAATAGCATTGAATGCAGGGGTCAGTTAACTTCTGTCACGGTACAGTACATACAACAGTTAATTTGAAATGATCAGACTGGGAGTAAGTTGGTGACTGTGAGAGAAGCCCTGGGAAAGCCAGTCTAACAAGGAAATGGTTCTCTGTCTACCTGTGAAACTGAAGTAATCAAAGGCAATTATGTGATTGTTCTTTACATAGGAGGCAGCTACCTTTAGTGGCCTCTCTCAAATTCTAGCGGACCTTGGAGAAACTGACTATGTTGCTCCAAAAAGAGACACTGTGTTACAAAACTGTCACAGTAAAGGGTAACAGGCCCAGGAGTTGCAAACTAAAACTGTTACAAAGCAAAAAAGCTGATTTGTACTAGATAAGAGCCTGTTTATGTTGGTAACTTGATTGATAAATCCCAATCATAGTTCAAAAATGAGAAAAAGAACAGGCTGTTGTTTGAATGTAAACAACCCCATTAAGTCTCCTGCTGCTTAGAGGTCTTCACCATGCCACATAATAGATGCTTCACTGACACCCTGCAGAGCTTTTTAACCCTCCTGTTATTAGCATCACTTTCTCTTCCATGTGAACAAAGATAAAAGAGCACCAACATTTCAGTAGGTTTATTACTTGTAATTTTTCCTCTCAGTTTAGGACTTTTGGCTCAGTTGACTGAAGCTGGCCATACACTGTGAGAATGTTGTATAGAAACTCAGCTTTTAAATGGGACTTTTCCGGAGCACACGTGGAATATGGAGTAAAAAAATCCAAATAACTTATTTTGTCCAATAGGTAAAAGGCAGCATATAAAGACTCAAGACAATTCTAAAAATACACATCACAATAATTAGAGTATTTAATTCCTCACTTTTGCCAAAGACATCTCTGCTTGTCACTTGGTTGAGTAAATTATATAGGCATGGTACATGTGTCTTATATTAACCATATAACTAGCCATTCCATAATCCACAGTTTTTTCAATGATTTCAGCAGCACAGTCGAAGATTTAACGTCCTTCGCAACCAGCTTCATCAGAAAGAGAGATGATCTACAATGTATTTATTATAGGTATTTATATAGCACCAACAATTTCCTTCAGTCCTTTACACAGTGCACATTCACATCAGTCCCTGCCCTCAAGAAGCTTACAGTCTAAAGTCCCTATCTCACATTCATATAGGGACGATTAAGACAGGAGCCAATTAACCTTCCAGCATGTATTTGGAGTGTTGCAGGAAACCGGAGTACTTGAAGGAAACTCATGCAAACACAGTGAGAACATACACACTCCTTGCAGATAGTGCCCTGACCTAGATTTGAACCAAGAACCCCCAGTGCTGCAAGGCAGAACGTCACATGAATATAACTATATACAGTGTGCTAATTAGTATATAGCCTTCCAAAATATATTATACAATGGTTGATAGTGCATAGCTTTTATAGTTATCACAAAATATCATATATGTAATTGATGCTTAGTAACTAATTATCTGTCAAATATGGCGTACGCAGTTTTATTCCATAACACCCAGAGAAATAATCTATTGGATTCAAATGAATCCAAGAAAATGTTTACAGTGTGTGGGCCAGCCGGGTCAACAAAAGTTGATTACTGAATTGGCTTTTGTCAAAGGAGGTGAGCCAACATTTTTCAGTCGAACAGTGTCTGCAGCCAGTCAATTGTAGTTATAAGCTGGATGAGTTATTTTAACTCTTCAGCATATTTTGTTACTTTTTATTAATTGCCTTTTACATACAAAAAAGCATACAATCAGTGATATAACATGTGCAAGCTAAATTCTAATGATCATTGTTTTAAGACTATTTGTAAACTGAAAATGGCATTTGTGAGTGTAAAAAAAGCACAAACGTAATGTAAATACTCCATATCTTAAGGTGACTCTAAACTCAAGAGTTAAATCTTAAAAATGCCTTCAAGTACCTTAACTATTAACAAAAATGTATCTTATTTTTGTATCACTCAGATGTAGATCCTCAAATCATCTCTGTATTTGTGCTGACACTGTCCTTTCTTCTGGAGGGTGGCTACTTTTGTTCCCCATGGTCCCTGCGTGTGTGTTGTATACTGTAGTAGTCACCGCTCCAAAGTCACCCTCGTGATGGACTACAATCCCAATACAAATTAGAAAACTAAACGTAAGATTGTATTCCATCATGGGAGTGAGCTTGAAGCATGGGCTACTTTATAACACACAGGGACCATGGGGAACAAAAGTAGCCACCCTCCAGAAGGAAGGACAGTGACAGCACCAATTCAGAGATGATTTGAGCCTCTACAGCTGAGTGCTACGCACATAAGATAATTTTTTTTAAATAGTTAAGGTACTTGAATGCATTTTTAAGATTTAACTCCTGAGTTTAGTGTCACTTTAACCTTTTACCTCTGTCTCCTACCTTGCAGTATATGACAAGCTTGATACCTTCCATGTCTAGTTGTGGAAGAGTGGGATTAAAAAGTAGTTTTGTCCTGTTTTTTATTCCAGACACAAAAACCAGCAACATTATTTAGTTAGTTCCTGCTGTTATCTGGCAGCCCTGTGTGCGCTGTGGGATTGTATTGTGTATTTATGCGGAACTCATGCTGATATCATTATTTCTGCTATATTAGCATTCAGGTAGTATGGTTTAAGTAATTGTCTAAGGTTTTGTTACACACCATGTTGTATAAGCATAGGGCAAGTGCTCTGAGATGGGAGCTCGAAGGGCACAGTTCAAAGATCAGTATAAGGTGACTCTGTGAAGATCTGACACAGCTTGGAACATCCCTCAGCGGCAGAGACAGGAGCTCAGGGGTCTGCTTGTTGTAACTGACAGACCCACCACAACATTTCCACCGAACTCTGGTGACTCTGAACTCCACCGGTGCATTGGAAGGATCATTCCATTTGTCATAGACAAAAAGAGAATATTCTTTTCACAGATTTCAAAAGATATTGTTTAAAAAATATTAAACAATAGTAATATGCAGGCAGAAGCATTTTCCACATCATGTTTGAGTATTATACAGTATTTGCTGATTATGCAAGAGCGCGATCATGGCAAGAGATGACCAGATCAGATGCATCACCAGTTTAAATTATATACTGAGTATAAGTATGTGATGTGTGATGAGGGGGCGGGGATTACACTGCTCCCACTCATTGGCTGGATGATGCTTCACGCTGCGCCCGGAACAAGGTGAGTGGAGCAGCGTGAAGCATGTAGGGCCCAGGACAGGAGGAAGAGGTCCCGGGACTGGTAATCAGCGGTCACCAGGGGCCCCTTCCTCCTGTCCTGGGCCCCCTCCAAGTGGCGGAACTCCAGGACTCGCGACCTCTGCGACCCTGGTAGTTCCGCCACTGGTATGAGTATAAGTTATATATAAGTGAGTAGAGGCTGCTTATTTAGAAAAGTCATTGCAAAGTGTATGTTGACCTTGCAACATGTAAGTTAGAAAATAGGGTGAACTTTGTTCGCCCTAAAAAACCAATCATGTGTAATTGAAAAAAATATATATATATATTTTCTAGCACATAATTGGTTGAATGGAGTAAACAGAGCTTCACTATTTTTTACAAAGCTCATCGAACATTCACTTTGCAAAGTGAACAGTTTCTTCTCCAGTAGAAAATCAACCACATTGGTTATGGCTGTCCTAAGAGTTAAAGGGTAGCCCTTGTGCAAAGTGAAAGTGATATTTCAGTTACAGGAGAAGTGTTGTAGGGTTAGGCTGGCACTAAAAGGATTGAATTTTAGATGATTCCGGCTTAATCAGCCAAAACGTGATCTGTGGGTGATCCTGCTGGCACCCCCCGGTTCATCAAAAGTTGATTTTTCAATCAACCTTTGTCAAAGGAGCCATGTGGAAAATTGTTGGCTAAACCAATTAGCTGCAGTCACTTTTCCGGTATTCTGACAGCCGCAGGTGTCAGCTGTTAGAATACAATTACCAACAGGGGAGAATCCCCCCATTCACGCTGTTTAGCATGGATGGGTAATGGAGCATGGATGAAAAAAACCTAAAGTGTACGGCCAGCTTTAGTCAGCTGTTATCTTAATATATCTCTCGGGGAGACGTGTTGTCACCCTTACAAAGGTTTTGATCTCTCTTATCACAGACAGCAAGTCTGTCAGGTTAATTTGATCCCTCATTTTACTTTCTTCATTTGATAAAATATTTTGAAAATCTAGCTGTAACAATAGTTAGTGGCCATGTCATTATCCAATATGCACTGAAGTGCAGGTATAAAATGTTGATGTATGAGGATCCACATTATGGTCATAGAGAGCAACAAATACAACTGTAGTACAGTTAGAGTGAATATCATTTACGTACATTAGGAATATTAATGAATACAGGCAGACATGGAATGGATTGTTCTTGGATGCATTCGAAGACTATTGAAAAACACACACCTAGTTTTTGGTAATCATAAACTATACCAAGCAATGCTTTGGTCAGTGACTGTGATAGTGCATATTTGGTCTGGAGTAATTGTACATGTTCTGGTAATTCACCAGAGTTTGCCAGTGTCATGCAGAGATGACTTTGACACTTCTCCTTTGATAACCATAGACACTATCTAATAAAGCCCAATCCAATTACTCGAAAAGCTGGTCATTTTTGACAGGTTAATGCACAACAATACATGCTCATCTTGGTGAGATCTGCAGATCTATACTCTCAGCAATCATCCCTGACCCAAATATATCTACATAATAGCTATCAGCAGGAAAATCTGGGTAAACCAGTTGCAAGATTGATTGGAGGGCATGTCTGCCATGCTGTGGAAGAAATGTTGGAGACAATCATCTAATATATATTGAGGCTCTAAAAGTGGATCTATTGCCAAATTTGAGTACAGACTAATCTTACAAGCTTGCTAGATAGAAATGTTCATGACAGTGTTAAGAACTGTTGTATTAACAGGTTTCTAGGCTCACTTCAACAACTTATCAATGGGAATTTACCTACATGAATATTGAAGTATTGACTTTTGGATATTGACTGCCCTAGATGGGGTTTTTAAAAATATTTTATAATGAAAACAATCCTAAAGTGTATGTATGGGTAATTTTCTTGTTTTGTTGTAAGACCCTCTGCCATGTTTTTATTGCATTCTGTGTCCCTGCTGGGAAGATTCATCCTCTCTATTTTCCCCAGTTACTACAGTCCCTAGGGCATCTTAAGTTTTAGAGTTCTTATAAAAATACATGATGAGGGGTAATCTTCAAGTGGAGACATGTTTTTGTGACAACTGTCTAAGGCCCCATTCACACTAAGCGATTTATCGTGCGATTTCCGCCGCGATATCGTGCATTTTTGCCGCACGATATCGCGAGAAGTCGCCGGCTAATGCTACTCAATGGAGCTGTCTTAGCTCCATGTTGCGCGTCGCTTGTCAGTCGTCGCGGTCGCAAGTCACTTCTACTGGACTCTTTTTTCAGCGGATTTTGTTCGATTTTGCTTTTTTCTAATGGAGCCCGACGGAGAAGGTCGCGCTACCATCGCTGGATCGTCGCTGGAACGTCGCCCCGAAAGTCGCGCTATCCCGGCTGCGCAGATCCGCTGCAAAAGGTATGTCGCTTAGTGTGAATGGGCTGTCAGATGGGAATTCCCTTTATTTTGGGGAGATTTCTCCTCACTACCTGTTGCATCTTATCTAGGCTAAGAGCTGGGCAACAGCAAATGGTTGGACATTTTGTTAATGCTAACATATGCCCTATTGATTTATGTTAAGCCTAAATTTTAAAGATATGTCCACTTTAAGAGACAATGAGGTTGATTTACTAAGGACAACTAGGCTGTTCACTGTGCTAGGGAATTTTCCTATAGCTTAGCGAATGAGGTGAAACCACTTTGCAAAGAATACCTAATCATATGCAAGGAAATAAAAATGTTTTTTTTTTTGCTTGCACATGATTGGTTGATGGAAGCCAACAGAGCTTCACCCCATTCACTACGTTTAGGGAAAAATACCCTTGCAAGGTGAACAGCCTTTCTGCCCTGAATAAATCAACCCCAATGTGAACAAACGTTCTAAATGGCAATGTCAAGTGGAAAAAAATGGTCAGATCATTTGTCCACCATCCTAAAAGTTACGTGTCTGACCAAGGTAGGGGAGAACAGTATCATGTTCCTCAATGATGTGCTATGTCTAAGGTTACTGCTGAGAAACAGACATTTTAAGTAATTTTAACTGAGCTCCTATACTGTTGAAAGGGAATGGTAAAAATGTACCATTCTGGGTTTCTGAAGTTCTGTAGTCTCTGCTTCTTACACTTTGTTTAATGTTCCACTTTCTTACTTGCATTTTTATAAAAGCTCCTTTTTGCATGTTCCTGGTTTTGAAAGCTGCTTTCAGATTTCACTTGCATAAACATACACAATAGCTTCTGAAGCTGAAAAAAAGGATTTACCCTTGCATTGGGTCCCCCTCCCCACTGCAAGGGTTAATTGCTTGTTTTGCCTAGGGGATGATAAATAAGGTAAACGTCACTTTTGATGTTGCAATATTTTTTTTTCAACATTTATTCTTTATTGAAGGTTTAGTAACAATCCAGGTAACTACGGAACAATGAAACAAGGAGAAAGAAATGGACAAAGGGTACATCAGGACGTTTACATAAAAGGCAAGATAAACAATAGTGTTCATTGCATATAGTAAGAGTGGTTGAACCAACTCTTCCAGTGAAGGTAGAGAGTATGATATGATAATGCTTGTATTTTTAGAGCAAACATACGTTCATGAGCATATTATAGGTTCACCATGTTAACAACCTCAGTAGGGGAGGGATCAAGCCATTTTCGGGCTGCTAGGAGTTTAACTGCGTATAAAATATGAGCCAGCAGAGATCTGAATTTGCACGGTAGGGTGTCTAAGTTTTTATGCAGTAAGGTTAATTCAATCGAAGGAGTAGTAGGTTGAGGAGCAATTTTGGAAAGAAGGTGAAAGAACTGATTCCAAAGGAGTGCAAGGATTTACAATACCAAAAAATATGGATTAACGATCCCATCTCTCCATACAATCTCGAACAATTTTGAAAAAAAATTATGTAAAATTTTGAAAGTTTATAATGTGTATAGTAACACCTATGGACGACTCTATGGTAGAGCTCCCAGTGAGTGGCACAGTGGGTAGTGGCATATGATGCTTTAAATGCTGATTTCCATTGAGATTCAGAAAAGGTTTTGTTAAGTTTCGCTTCCCATTTTGCCATCTAGGGAGTTTTCTGAAAAAAAACCTCTTGTCGCCTAGAAGTTGCAATACTTGATCAGAGGAAGATAGCATCCGTAGCTTGCAGTCAAGTGGCAGCCTTCCAACCAGAATCAGCTTGCAGAAATTGGGGTATCTAAAGACCCCTGAGATTGCTACACACCTCCTCCACCACAACAATATAACATTTATTTCTGAAGTTGCAATCTTTGTTCATATACAGGTGGCATCTGCTGATGACAGTCAGGGGCAGCCACTCCAATTAAAACCAGCCTGCAGATACAGACCCTGACCCCCTATGTTTGCTCCTGGCCTCCTCCAACAATTCCATTGATATCGAACAGTTGCAATGGATGATCAGATAAGTGATCAGGTGGCATATGCTAATTACATTCAAGAGGCATCCTACAGAACAGAACTACCTTGTAGATATTGGGTTGCACACAGATTCCTAAGATTACTAGGGACTCACCTCCTTCAACAAGTATATGTATCTCTAAAAGCAAGCAGTCACTGAAAAAGTTGTCTGCCAATAATGTGGTGCCAGAAACAGCTCCACAGCACCCCACATCCCATCTACAATCGGCAGCTTTACACAGCGTGCTTCAGATCTACAGCATCTACAGATCTGCAGATGTTTTTTAACTGTCCAGCAATCTAGGACAGTTAAAAAATATGCAAATATTCAATAGAGACACTTTTTATGGTGACACATGTCTTCCAATACTTTGGAGAGATTTCCTCACCTTTTTTTTGTTGCATCTACCATAGAGGAAGTTAAGAAATTTCCCACCTGGGACATAGATGGCAAAAAAAACTGATTTAACTATTCCCTATTGTGTCCAAAATGAAAAAGAGTTTTGGCTCTAGATATTCTTTAAACTTTGTGTATAAAAGAATGTGATACACTGCAAAACTGTAGTGATTTCAAGTCATAACAGATGAATGGTTCACCATTTTGTCAAGGCTGCCTTGTCACAATCAAATTTATTTTATGGTTTTATTTTCTAAAGCTTTATGTATGAGGCAGAAAGATCTCTAAGCTGGCTGTATAACTGTACTTCCTTTCATACTTCTTTTTATGCTATATCTTATGTCACAAACTAACTGCAGAACTGGACTTTTTGTTCTTTATACCTTGCTGAGAAAGCATTATAAGGGCTCCCACTCATGGCAATAAAAGCAAGCAATGTGCAGAGATGGCATGTCTTTTGCTATGCCAAAATGTTTTGCTTCACAGCTGTAGAAAATTAAATATCTTACATGGTTTAATACATCGTATTTCTCCTTTAATGGTAACAAATGGCCCAGTTCCAGATTATGTATGGATAAATAAATGAAATTCCTATATGTAATACAGACTAGGGCTGAATTACAAAATAAACTAAAGTGGGACAGTTCCCCACTCAAATCAATCAGACGTCATCTTTCAAATGCTGCATCTTTCATTTCATCCTTCAGTTTATTGGTTGCTATGAGCGTGGTATTTTTGTTCCAGTATTTATAGTATAGCCCCAGAGGGTGAGGTTAGCAAAAAGGCACCAACTTTAAGTCAAAGCAGAGCATAAATTTGATGGTCTGGTGTAACAATCATATCTTTTATACCATCCCCTTAATGTCAACCGAGGGGAAATGAAATATGAGACCTGCCATCGCTGACTTATTTTTAATGCTGCAAGCCCTATTCCTGTCATTATGAGTTCAGTCCTCACTATATACTGAGTCACTCACCAGAAACGTGCATGCAAGACAAGAATTCAGATTTTTCTGATTCACTGGCTGCATACTTGTTCCAGGTCTGTGATCCACTAGCTAGTAATTAGAAGATTAGCAGTTGCGAGCACTCTGCTCTTTATGAACCTAATACTTCTCTTGGAACACAGGAGTTGCCTCTCCATAAGATGTGGGGCACCAACAACCTCTACTTCATTTAACTGTGATTAACAAGAAGACTTGCTTTGTCTTGTTGTCCTAAGCGAGTAGCCTAATCCACAGTGTTTTCCAATCCCTTGACAGTCATATGGACTGCCTCTACAGATCCTCTTCTTGTTACTAGGTATTACAGAAAGGATCAGGATAACATTCCAGAAATCTGCACCTTTAAAGTATAGATGCACTTTAAAATAATATGCACTTATTCTCTTTTGCCTTTTTTTCTGACCGAACCAAATTTTTTTAATTTTGCCACTTTATAGATCATTGGTTCGACCTCATCTGGAGTACGCGGTCCAGTTCTGGTCACCAGTACTAAGAAAAGATGTCCTTGAGTTGGAAAAAGTCCAGCGGAGGGCAACCAAACTAATTAGGGGTATGGAGGACCAGAGCTACGAGACAAGGCTACTAAATTTAAACATGTTCACATTGGAGGTGAGGAGATTAAGGGGGGATATGATCTCCATGTACAAAATGTTCAATGGTGGTAGCAACATTAGCGATAAACTGTTTAAAATAAACTCCATTACAAAAACTAGAGGCCACCACCTAAAATTGGTGGAAAAAAAATTCCAGCACAAGGGGCGAAGGGGGTTCTTCACAGTAAGATCAGTTAGGGTCTGGAACTCACTGCCACTGGCGGTGATTTCAGCAAATAATGTGGCATTGTTCAAGAAACTTTTGGACGATTTCTTAAGGGACCGCAATGTACAGGGGTACAGGTACTCCTAGAATGAGATCCTAATAGGTTGGACTTGATGGACTAATGTCTTTATTCAACCTCAAATACTATGTAACTATGTAACCTAACTTACCCTCCCCATTCACAGATGCATACTTACTTCAATCTGATGGCCACAGCATCTGGTGCATGATTACATTCTGGCTGTGTCTGCACATTACAGCCCCATAAACTTCTATGGGACTAGTTCCCTTTGTCACCGGCCTTGGCACACAACACCTTAGAAGTCTTTGGGTCTGTATTGCGCAGGCACAACCAGGACAGTGAAACTTGCAGCTCTGGTTCTTAACAAATACCAGAGGCCACTGTGATCGGATGATGGAAAGCATTCATTTGTAGAGAGGGGGAGAGGATTAGGACAGACCAAGATAAAGGAGCAAAAGAGATCAAGGCACTTTCAGCAATGGCAGCTACCATATTCTGTACTTACATTTTTTCTTTCAGGATCCTTAAGCAACTGGTTATGACATCTCTGCAAATTTATATTGACATCTGAGTCAGCAGGACACATAGATCCATACAAATTGTGATAGTAATGAAATGATATTGGGCAATACAATGAATGAGTTTAGATAATAAATGATAAATGACAACGCTCACTCAGTGTACTGGGTCAGCATTGTCAATGTAGGACCGGAAGTGTGTTAGGACTTATGACCCCTCCATATTAAGGGAAAGAGGAGAGGGGGAAGGATTCAGTTTCCCACACAGAGTACTCGGAACAATGCTATCAGATAAAAGTCAGCAGAGGCAGAGTACACAAGGAAGTTATCAGCTCCCTAGATTTCTGGCAGGATCAACAGGTTTTTTTGTACTTATCGAACAGATACAATAAAATACTTTCAATGATTGTATACTAAAATGTAACTCCACTTTTGTTGAGAAAAATCAATCCCCTGTGGTTGATCAATGTACATTGCAAGGATTTTAACCAACTTTATTGCAATTTCCTACCTGTTTCTGTTCGGAAGAGATAGCCCTTTGTTTCACCATGTTCTTTCCACACTGATTCTTAATGGGAGGGTCTGGGTTCATCATAAACAACTGGTGGGCTCCGTGTGCTGTAATAAGGAAAGGTACAGTGTTGGCATCCCTTTAGTATGAATTAACCCTTAGGAAATATCTCACCAACAATGAAATTCCTATTGCAAGGATGTTTAAAATTGTACTTGTATTTTACCAAAGACGTCTGGAAAAGTCAGCCAATCACAAAAACAGGAAGTGACATTTCTGGGGTGTACATGCTATATTGCATTGAATCTTTTTTTTTACAGAATTAGAACATAGCAGCAGCTACAGTTTTACATGGAAATGTAATTTTTAATAACATTAAATTACAAAATGACTTGTGCAACAATTAATAATAATTTTTTTTATGTTTAATTTTTTTGGGGTGGAATTACCCTTGAACAAACCAAAAGTTAGTGTATGCAGGGTTTACATACACTTTAAGTGTGTATACAGTATAAGGTATAGTGCCCTGGTTAATTAGATACATGAATAACACACTAAGCAGAAGTGCTCATTACACATGAGTGTTCACGACCATGATAACAATATAGAACATGTGATCCTGGGAAGTCATCTGTATATTGCCTCAAAACAGCCTTATCTGATAAACATCTAGCTGCTCAGTGTGAAATGTGCCAACAGATGTGAAAAACCTGCTGATTATGTTTAGTTCAGGGCATGACAGTATGCTTATGGACACTCTGAAATTTCTGTGAAGATCCTGTACCCTTCTCTAAGATGAAGAGTCAGACTTTCTCAGCCAAGCTACTCTTCAATTAAAGTTCAAAACACAATGAAACAGGAATGCTTTACAAAAAAAAGTGTGTATGCCAAAGTCATATAGTGGTTGGAACTTTTGTTCTCATATCTGTGTGTACGCTATAGGTTGAACAGATGGAACTGGTGTATGGCCACATTTACTTTGTAAACTGTACTGGTTGGTGCCTTCATAATCCTTTCATCTCAGTTTGTTCTCATTTGTTAAATGTAACACCCTTTAAAAAATGGTACCACTCTAAGGATATTGTTTGCACTTTATAAAACCTGTCATAAATGTAGTTTAAGATGATAAATTCAGTGGGTTCCTTACTACACACCTTTAAGATCTTTACACGTTGTTACTGTACTTGCTTTTAGCTTTTTTTATCTCTTTAATGACGTTAATTTAAAAGCCAAAGTCTAAGAAATATCACCCTGGAGCACATTTTAATGTGATTAATTTAAAAAGGGCTCTATTCTCCCATTTATGTAACTGATCTCAGCTAGCTTGTATTGTTGGAATGAATAGATACTTATATTAAAATTCTTTCAGCTGATAGTCTTGCTTTTCTTGTGGTGATATGCCAATTAGCTCAAAGGTCAACTTATGAGATCATTTTCAGCTACCGAGAAAATGCCTGTTCTCGTGTCGTTGTGTTTTTTTCTGTGGGAAAAAGTGTGCTGGTTGCTTTCCTACAGAGGCTAATAGCAGGTGGCCAAGCACTTTCAGGTTTGTGACTGCAACAGCAGGTCACCACAGGACTTAAATGCCACAACTTGGTTTTAGGTTTTCTTGAAAGGAGCAACAGCTGAATGCTCTGACCATAAAACACATGTGGGCATCACGGGGAGCATGAATGTCCTTCAGTGCCTTGGTTTACGAAATGTCAAACTGAAACAATTACTGACCAAAATATTTCAAGACACACTTCCTGCCTTGTACTTACTTCATCATTTACCTTTGATTATATACTTCAACTAGGAATTCACATTCGCTCCTCAGCTTGTGTGCAGTCTGGAAAAACATAGTTTGTTATGATTTCGTTTAAGCAGATAGAGTCATCGTCGGCAATGCCTGCTAAAATATTTTACACATTGAGATCCTAAAAAATTCTGCAACAAATTAAAAGAACAAAATTCCTCATCAGCATTGAAGCGACTACAGCAGTAAAGTGCTCACAGAGATGTAGTAAGGACACATTACCAGCTTCTGTCTGCAGTTATGTACAAGGGTGTTACATAACAAAAAAGAGTTATTGTGTGTACAATGAATGGGATAGCATGTGTTTACAAAGAAATGTACAATGAATCATATTATTTGTATTATATATTGCTTTGTTGATGCACAAAGGCTACTGGCTATTTTAAAGTGAGTGCCTATTTTGAGTTCTATTGCAGTGTTTATGTTATATGAGTGTGTAGATTGGCCACTAGAAGGAGCTCTCAGTGACTCTGAGCAATTACCCCGTTTTTCTTTTAAAGTAGCACTAAAGGCTTGATGTTTTTTACCTTATTGCATTCTCTGCATTAAGGTAAAAAACGTCCAGTACCTTTCCATGTTCCCCTGTCCCCCCCACACTTCCATATGGTCACTTGTCACCTCTGCTGGGTTCAGAAAGATTGCCACGTTCTTCGAACATTGTATGGGAGGGTACTGAGGGCAGAGGAGCGATAGGTCAAACAGTCAAACTGTGACTGTGAGGCTAGGGGTGTGGCTCGCTGCACGCTGTCAGGGCCGGATTTCCCACAAGGCAGAGATAAATGTACAGCGGGGAAGCCACCGCTTGTTTTGCACAAGTGATCCCGGTGATGTCGCCGAGATCACTTGTATGCAGCCTGCAGGTCTGCCATTTTCCCTGGGCGGTGTTAAAGTGAGAGAAGAAAAACATTTTAAGAAGAAAAAAAATGAATTCCAGTAAGTCTAGCCTTCCTAATAATAAAAAGAAAAAAGGATGTTTTAATAGCACTTAATCAACTGTCTAGATATTAGCTATACAGAAAGTACAGTGGGGGGAATTATCAGAACTGGAGCAGATAGAAATTGGAGCAGTTGCCCATGGCAACCAATCAGCAGCTTTCTTCAGTTTGTTCTGTTAAGATTTGAAAATGAAACAGAGAAGCTGATTGGTTGCCATGCACAGCTGCTCCAGATTTTGTCCGCTCCAGTTTTGATAAATCCCCCAATGTGTTCAGTAAAGTTGATTTTATGAAGACAAATACAGTAAGTTATTTATGTCTGTGAAGGTTCTCATTCATCCAGGTCATGATATATCTGTAAAAAATAAGTCCAGTCAACTGGACTTGCTGTATTTTTCTTGAAGACGTTGGTTGGATGTCCAGTGAAACGTCTTCAAGAAAAATACAGCAAGTCCAGTTGCCTTGACTTATTTTTTACAGATAGTAGGTTGTTTACTTTGCAAGGTGATTTTCACTTTGAAAAATTATTTTCCCCTAGCTTACTGAATAAGGTGACTGCTAGCTTATATCATCTAATCGTGTGCAAGCAAAAATACTGTTTTTTTTTTATTTTCCTTGCACAAGATTGGGTATTGTTTACAAAGTGAATTTCCACCACATTGCTAACAGAAAATTTCCCTTGCAAAGTGAACAGCCTTGCATTGTGTGAAGCACCAGTAAAGCACAACCATTATATAGCACTTAAAAATGAGGAAGCAGATGCTAAATAAGAAATAAGCAAATAAGGCTGACCCATATATATATACAGGTGAAACCCGAATAATTAGAATATCGTGCAAAGTTCATTTATTTCACTAATGCAACTTAAAAGGGGAAACTAATATAGGAAATAGAATCATTACATGAAAAGAAAAATAATTCAAGCCGTGATTTGTCATAATTGTGATGATTATGGCTTACAGCTCATGAAACCCCCAAGAACCCCAAATCCACAACCTCAAAAAAGTAGATTATTACATGCAATCAATAAAACAAGGATTGTACATAGAACAATATCGGACCTCTGAAAAGTATAAGCATGCATATGTACTCAGTACTTGGTTTGGGCTCCTTTTGCATCACTAATGCAACTTAAAAGGTGGAACTAATATATGAGATAGAATCATTAAATGCAAAGCAAGATAATTCAAGCCGTGATTTGTCATAATTGTGATGATTATGGCTTACAGCTCATGAAACCCCCAAGAACCCCAAATCCACAACCTCAAAAAAGTAGATTATTACATGCAATCAATAAAACAAGGATTGTACATAGAACAATATCGGACCTCTGAAAAGTACAAGCATGCATATGTACTCAGTACTTGGTTTGGGCTCCTTTTGCAGCACTTACTGCAATTACTTTTGCATGATATTCTAATTATTCGAGTTTCACCTGTATATTACAAATTATACATGGAAAAAAGTAGCACACTAAGGTAACCTTATTTATCTAAATATATATCCAGTAAGCCAATTGATTGTACAGTATATTCCATATTTTAACTTTCCTGTTACTATCTGTTACAATTTTAACTATCTGTTACTGTTATGACTAACATGGATAATATTCTAATAAAAATATTAAAAAGACTATATTTCACTTTACGCTCAGCCATGTAGGGTAGTCAGTATATGTCTAGGATACAGGACCAGCCTGGCAATATTGTTGGCAATAGGCAAAAATTGGCACAATTTGTGTCCTGAAAGACTTCAGTTGGTGTATGTGCACATACTGGGCAAAGTGTTACAAATACCACTGGAATCAGCCATTTACTAGAGCAGACAGTACAAATTTAGTGATTCAATAGCCCCACAAGAATTGTTGGATGAGGATGGTTACTAACACACCTAGACTTGAGAAGGTTTTCTTTTTGGGTACCTTATCTGATTTTATGATCATTTATCTTCCAAGTGGTTCTTCCAAATGGTAGATGGTAGATGTGATTGTACTATGTTTTACAGTTGTCAGAATTTATGGTCAATGGAAAACCTCTTTCATACAATCTACAAATTAATTTCAGGTGCTGACCAACCAAATATGTTAGAATTGGTCCTATGTATTTGACACGTTTCCCCAGATATATTTCAGTGTGTCACCTTAAAGTGATCCACCTATGGTCTCCTCATTACGTTGATAGACACATTGCTTGGTCACTGCAGATAACCAGGACAATATTAGTTCTGTCAGATTGATGGTTTGGTCACTACATGTGATAAAATTATACCATTTCACCATCGGGGCCTTCATTGTGAAATATCGTGGACTGTGTTGTATGACTGCCAGAGCCATTCCGACCCCACGAACATTAATCATTTTAAAAAGGTCTCATTCACACTTATGCATTTTAAAGCACATTAACACGTGCATTGGTTTGCCATTGTTTTTGATGGTGGTAGTTCACACATATATGGTGCATTAGCATGCATTGGCCAAATATGTTAATTTCTGCTTTTTCATCCAAAGATGCATGTTATAAGATTTTTTGATAGGATTGTCAACAAATGACAACACACATGCCTGAAGCAATAAAAAAGTGCAAGAAAATGGAAATACATAGGTGTGAAGCCAACCAATAGCAGTCTTGACCTAAACCTGTTGCAGGGTCATGCAAACTAAAGTGACTCCATAGCGGCATAGCAGACTTGCTGCAGTACCCGAATTGCTCACTGTCCAGATCTTCCCCCAGCAAGACTTGTAAAAAGGTTGGGTAACAGTACAGGCTCTCTCTCCAATCTCCAATTACATTTTCAGTGCTTGAGAGGCCTATGGCCAGACCACTAATTTATGGGGTTGCCTAACTGTATGCAAACATTGACTTTCAGGAAAGTCATATTGGGTGGTGGGCAAGAGCACTAAAGGTACTGAGCACTAAAAGGGGATGTCTGCTACAATGATGCAAGGGACATTTTGGGTCTATAAGAGGTTTATTTTACTACAATGCTTACATGTACAGGGACCCACATGTTGGGGTCACTATGGGTGCCAGTTACATTTATTTAATCTGCTAGGCTTTGTGTTGCTGTTGACAACAACTTAAGCCTCAGTTCCCACTCATTTTATTATTTTCTTAAAAGTGCAGGGAAATATGATTACATTAACATAATGTGAATAAAAAATCTAATTCACTATTGTTTTAAGAAAAAGTTAAAAGAAAGCAATACTGAATGCCTCTGATCATTTGCAGGCACCTAATTACTAAAGAAAGAACAAACTGATTTTCCCATCACTTGGCTGTCATATGAAAGACTTTTTAGACATTGCTGCTTTTCCAATCACCAGCAATTTGAGTGACAAAACCCTTCTAAGAAGAGAAAGTAAATTTCAAAGTCAGACTACTGACAAATTTCTCTTTTGCTGGCTGGGCTTTTGTTGCTTCAGGTGTCACAGGAAAAACAAATCTTTCATCTACTCGGATTCCTAATAGCGACAATATTTGGACCCATACGTACAGCTGATACTGGCTTTATACACACCAAGAAAAAAAAACTCCATTCATTTATTGATGCACACTCTGCAAAAAGGATTATGTTTCACTGTGTTTGAAGGACCCGAGAGCCCTTATTATTTTTGTTTGTAGAAACACTGTGGTGCAGATGAAAGCAGTCCGAGCTCTGGTCTGTAGGAACTGATCACTGATTGCCTTTTTGTTAAGCAGAAAAAGCTTCCTGCTTGATTGATTTGTGATCTGAATCACTATTTTCCCCTTTCTAGTCTGTGTTTACTGAATATCTGTTACCATAATGTCCAAGTGCCATTCATGATATAGATAAACGTAGCGTTGAGATGAAGGAAGGGAAAGTATCAGTTTTGCTGGAGTTTTGATAACAGAAGAGCTATGCTACAAATGGAGTATTCTTTGTAAAGTACCTCAAATAGCTGCTATAAACATAGCTTTTCCAGAGATATTTAACAAATGTGAAGAGGCCCACACATCAGCACAATCAGTTCAGTCCACCTATGGGGATGGGCAAATCTGGTTATTAAAGTGACACTAAACTCAGAAGTCACATCTTAAAAATGCATTCAAGTACCCTAACTATTAACAAAAATGTATCTTATTTGTGTATCACTCGGCTGTAGATCCTCAAATCCTCTCTGAATTGGTGCTGACACTGTCCTTCCTTCTGGAGGGTGGCTACTTTTGCTCCCCATGGTCCTTATGTGTGTTGTAAAGTAGCCACCTCTCCACACTCACTCCCGGTATCAAAGTTTGTGACTGCGTTAAAATGTGTGACCGGGGACGTGGTCACACATTTTAACGTAATCACGCCCACTTTTTCGGCAGTGGAATATGTGACCGGCAAAAGGTAATGCCGATTTGCCCTGGAACAGCTGAGAAAGCGTTGGAATTCTTCACCTTTTGCAAAAAGTGGGCGTGATTACATTAAAACGTATGACCACGTGACCGGTCACACATTCCAACCCAGTCACAATCTTTGATAGAACAACGGTATGGACTACAATCTCAATACAAATTAGTAAACTATAACGTGTGATTATAGTCCATCATGGGAGCAAGTTTGGAGTATTGTGGCTACTTTACAACACACACAGGGACTATGGGGGACAAAAGTAGCCACCTTACAGAAAGAAGGACAGTGCCAGCACCAATTCAGAGATGAGTTAAAGATCTACAGCCAAGTGATACACACAAAAAAAAATACATTTTGGTTAATAGTTAAGATACTTGAATGCATTTTTAAAAATTTGCTCCTGAGTTCAGTGTCACTTTGAAGTGCATGTGAACCCTAACAATGAACTTCTCTTATTTTCTCCCCTTTTGGTCTGTTGAATATACCATTAGATGGTCTTTGTAATATCTGTTTGATAAGTGTACAAGATACATGCTGATCCTGCCAATCATGCAAGTTGATAATTTACTGTGCTCTCTGTCTGCGCTGAGGGTCAGTTAGCATAATTCCAACCATCTCTATGGGCTACATCTTTTAGGGTGATAATGCTGTTCCTCCATAGATACAGTACTGTTGGTGAATGTTGTCACCCTAGGACAGGTAGTGTGTCACTGGCAGGTTCACTATACTAAAATAAAGAATAAAAAGCCTGAATGGGTGTTCTTGGATTTAGATATGCTTTAATCTTGAACAGCTGGATCATATAAAAATAGAACACGGGACCTGATTATTCAAAACCAAGCAATTAAACTTTAAAGTGAAGCTTCCCATTTAGCAAGCATGTGGAATGGTACCTTTACAATCTGCTCCATCATCAGTTTCAAATTTACCAAAATGTGCTGCGTAAGCAGACTAAATAGTGCTGTTACAAATATGCACTTACTTTTTGTCAGAAGTCATCAACTCAGTCTTCACCCCCATTCCTAACCATTTCTCCTGGACACTAATATATGCTTGCTATCCCTCAGAAATCAGTGCCATGTGAATGTCACAGAAAAGGCATAAGTGCCTTTGATATGCTTGCTGTAACTGAAATCTTGGCCTTTCCTTCTCTTTACTTTATGAGAGGTAAGATTGTGATGCATAGTGGGGAATAACTTGGTCTTGGGCGACAGGCTTTAGGAGAGATTTTGTTTACTCATCTTCACCATGATTAACTGAATATTTCATATTTGGCATTGGTTTATGTAAATATTGGGAAAGGAAAATGTTTGCCCATCTTAAACTTAAAGTGATATCAAAGTCACAATTATTTTCCTCCCCCCACCATGCTGCTTTAAGGATTTACCATAAATGATGCCTCTTGAGCCGATCATCTTCTTCCTTCCACTTGTATTCAGGAGTCCCTCCAGCTCTGGTAGCGGTCTCTGTTCCAGCACAGACATATTTTTCTTCCTGTCCCACAGAGTCTGTTGGATGTGCACGCTCCCGGCTGCGTGCATTCAGCTCCACTGTAGGGTCTATTCACTAAGCTGCCGTAGCAGTGAAAGCTAGCTCCGCCCAATAGTTTTCTATTGTCCGGCGGCTTCTCGCGCCGTCAAAAAAAAGGAAAAAAAAAAACTCTCCCGGGCGCTCTGGGAGCCTCCCGCTCCCGGCCGCCCAGGAGAGAAACACTGCTTTTTCTTTTTTTTTCTTTATTCTGACACGGAGCCGTGTCAGAATATAAAAAAATAAAATAATGTTTGCCCATTGGAATGCATTGCTAGATTCCTATTGGCTATTTCAATTTGCAATAGCCACTATTAAACAAGCATTGTTCCCGCCCTCTGCTGATGGACCTGATGGAGAACTGCAGCAGAGGGCGGGTGCAATGCTAGTTTACTATTGGCTATTGCAAATTGAAAAAGAAACAGCAGTGCTTCTCTCCTTGGCGGCCGGGAGTGGGAGACTCCCGAAGCGCCAGGGAGAGTTTTCTGTTTGGAGATCAGTGTCCCTGGTTAGCAGGTAACCAGGGATGCTGATCTCTCTGCAAGTGGCCGGAGCCAGCCGTAAGATCACGGCTGGCTCTGCCCAGCTGTCAGAAGCAGGCTGTTGGCCGGCCGCTCGGCCAGCTTCGGCTTTCAGCGCAGCTCGACTGATCCGCTCGGCTAAGTTCGGGAGCTGTACGGGCTATTGTGAATAGCCCGTACAGCACCCCTTCGGTTCTACTGAACCGAAAGGGTCCTGGGGCCGAAGCTAGCCGAAGGATCGGCCGAAGCTATGGCTAGATCCTTCGGCAGCTTCGTGAATAGACCCCTGTGTCTCTCCTCTTCTCTCCGCCGCAGATCTTTACTGCACATGCGCCAACCCCATCATCCTGCTCGGCTGCTCGAGAAGCTCCAGATCATCAGATAGGAGCGAACGGCAGAAACACAAATAAGTAATTACCTTTTTGGTAACTTTTTTTTTAATGTTTTTGCATATTTCTACTGCTTGCTAACAGTAGATATTTGCAAAAATAACCAAGTGTTTAATTATACTTTAATATAGCGGCTGCTCATGCTTGTACACATTTTAAACAGCATGGCCATTGCAATCAATGGAAATGCACTGCAACTACATAGGTACCTGGTTGTGGTGTGGTATTGCAATGAAAAATCCCCATTTGGAGGTGGCAGTATCGCCTCCTGAACACAGGGCAACCACTGGTCTACTGCCCTCTTCCTCTGCCCATAGAAAATTGCCTTTATTTCAAGGGTGATATTTTGGGGTTTTCATTTTTGGGGGGAAATTTGTTGACAAGGCTTTTATTACCGGTTAAACTACTTTTTTTTGCAGTTTTTATAGGCCTCCCTTTAAAAAAATAAGTGGGCTTCTTTTTTATGGGTCATATTTTTGGGTTTCATTGGCAACCAGCGATAGAAGACTACAGATCCCATCAATCCATCAAGCAATGGAGAATGGCAACCTGCATGCCTGGGGTGTGTGCAGTCTCACCAGGGCTGCGTTTGGATCTTACCAGGGCAGCATTTCGGTGTCACCAGAGCTGTTTTTGCGCCTCACCAGGGCTGCATTTGGATTTCCCCAGGGCTGCATTTGGATTTCACCAGGGCTGCATTTGAATTTTACCCATGCTGCATACAGGTGTCACCAGGGCTGCTTTTGGGTGTCACCAGGGCTGCTTTTGCATCTCCCCAGGGCTGCCTTTGTGTGTCACCAGGGCTGAATGTGAGACTCTCCGGGGCTACATTTGGGTGCCACCAGGGCTACATGTCTGTCACTCCAGGGCTGCATTTAGGTGTCACCAGGGCTGCATGCAGGTCTCTTCAGGGCTTAGTTTGGGTCTCATCAGGGCTGCATATGGGACTCTCCAGGGCTGTACTGCACCGGGTACTGGGCTGCGTTCGCATCTCACCAGGGCTGCATGTGGGGCTCCCCAGGGCTGAATGGGTGGGGGCAAGGTGACGGGCTCTCCAGGGCTGTACGGGCGAGTGTAGGGATGTCCAGGGCTGTGCCAGTCTCAGGAAAGAGGAGGAGTAAATGTGGAACCGGACTGGCACTGTCAAGGACAGCTACCACGAGCTCCCCAGCAGGCTGCCAGAGGTGCGCAGCAAGCATGGGACTTCAGGCAGCCGAAGTCATTTAAAAATGTTAAGCCGCTATGTATTGGGGCGCTATGTATTGGGGCATTTTCATGAGTACTTGTTATCATTAAAATACTCTGTATTGGCAGGAATACTGATACTAGTAATGGTGCATTCCTAATGTGTATCCATGTGTGGACACTTTAAGGTCCATGCTAACACTATTCATGGAAATGAAAAGCACACCGCTTTAGTATATCTAATTCCTAGGTAGGCAACATTTAGTTTGCTATAGCACTGTGTATTGTAAACAATTAAGTTTTTAAAATTTGTTTAAAATAGTGTTTTCACCTTTTTTTGCATTTCAGTACTGCCGATCTCCTGCAGAATTTTTCAGCCACTTCCTGTCTCCATACGCTTCAGCTGCACATCTTTGCTTTGGACTGGCTTCCTTATGGTGACAACAGTGGACCATGCCTGCACAATTTATGACGTATGCTTGTAACCAGCAGCAGAGTGACAATGCAGGAGCACAGTTGAGAGAAAATCGTCACCCTATAATGAGTATTGCCTAAACAGGTAGCTTCATGGCAAGATCACCAGCTATTATTTTATTAAAAGCTGCACATTTAAAAATATTAAAACATATTTTGAAATTAAATTTACATGTTAAAAGCTTATATGAGGTTTTAGTGATTTAGATCTAGTTTAATTTACCAGGTCCACATCAAGATTTTCAAAGGTCGCTGATCTTTATTTATTGATTATAAAGGGTGGGCAAGTCACAGGATATAAATGGATTGTCAGGGTTATTCACAAAAGGGTGAAGAGTTTGGAGAAGGCAGGAGAAGTGAACAATCTAGGACAACATTGCTGAACTGGAAAGTGAGCTGAGTTGGATAATTTTTCCAAATCAGCTATTTTGGCCTAAATTGTTCTTTTATCCTGCCTTCTCCAAACTCTTCACCCTTTTGTGAATAACCCTGTGTGTATTTGCACATGCAAAATGATGGTTGGTGATTTTCATAATTATCATCATCATCATAATAACAATAATAATATTTAGACACTGCATAGATTATACAGAAATCCTTTGAAACCTTATATTAATGTATACTTAAACTTAGAGTTGCCCTAGACTGGTAAAAGCCTCACTGAGAAGATTGTGACATGTGCCCAGTCCACTTTTGTGTGACTACATCACAATTTGCCACAACTGTTCCCAAAATAGGTTGCCTTACATTCCTTTATGACTATATATGATCAGACTTATTAACAATTTGACATAACATGTGGAAAAAATCTTTAACACTGACAATGTTACTGCAACATTGAAATGTCTCAATTGGAAATTATTTCTGCAGAATGAAACATGGAACATGGGGTGACATCATGGCAGATCAGCGCATGGACATGTTTACATGGCTGCTGTCCAAACTGCCTAAATGGCCCTCTTTGAAATCTTATTTTAAAAAACAATTGCGTCACATACTAATTAACAGTGACACGTCCCTGTTTTCAGATTTAATAAGAAATTATCTTGGTTTCAAATAAAAACATTCAGTTAAAAAGCCCCAAGAATTTCCACATATATTTAGTTTATACTCAATTAAAATATATAATTTCCTGAAATTCCTTCCCTGGGTGGATGTGAATACAAAATTGTAAAAGAGTCTTATTCAAAATAAATAATGTGATGTTAAATATAGAAGGTGTATTTATGAGCAAGGAAGTAGGCTGTATATATGGCACATATTACCTTTTTATTGCCCTCTTAAACTTGTAGTTCTTTGTTCTAAAACATACATTAGTATTTAATGTGCATAAATATTTGTAGATATTACATTTGTGTAAATTTGCCACCTGTAAAGAGTGATAGATGGTTTTTGATGGTACAGGATATTATAGACGTGGCAAACACTTTCCTTCATTTTGGAAATGCTCTTTTAGCACCTTCTTTTACTTTCCAACAGTAAAAGTAGAAACCCTGGCAAAACTTAAATTTATTGAACTGAGGAAGAGTCAAAACTTCTATGTTGTTTTTCTTGCTGTGATTTTCACCCCACTTTCTGTCTTGGTGACATAAATTTGTGAAATGAAATGTGTTACTGTGACCAGAATAGAGAAGCTACCTCCCCAACAGGGTCACAGGCATCAAAATAAAACAGGGATTTTTATCCTTTTCTACTCCTTTCAAAGTTAAAAAGTTCCACTTTTGTATGGATCGAAGAAAGCAAAGCACAGTGGCACTAGAATTCATGTTTTACTGATCTGAACTAAATATCTTTAAATGTGCCTAAAGACACTTGATGAAAACTGGCCAGATGGTTAGGTAACCATCTTCATGAGTGTTGGCACTAGCATATGGTATCAGATATCTCCATCCAATGAAGAGAAATAGTGATCGCCATGATGAGTACTTTTAGCCAATAACTATTGCGTTTTGTAGAGATAACCCAGAGCTGGAGATGTCTGATGCCCAATCATGGTCCAATCTCTGGCTGATTGATCTAATCATCTGTGTTTAGAAATTGTCAGACAGTTGCAGCCAGTTTTCAAGCGAAAAATAGTTGTAGTGCACATTGCTTGTACATTCGTACATAACTAGCTCAAATTTATAGGGAAGGTAGCAGCTGGTGTGGTTAGAGCAGGAGGATTTAGACTGAGAGCGGCAAAGGAAGAATGGGGGTCCAGTAACATGGTGAGAGTGGGATAAAGGCAAACATGAATAAAACAATGTCCCTGATGTTATTGTCATGTTTCCTCCTCCAAATGTGTAGGTAGAGTGACACAGCCGTGCCAGGGCCAATGAACACAGCAGGGGGTTATGGTATATAGATATCCAATATATATATATATATACAGACACTATGAAAATATATTATCCAGGCTTATTGATTTTGTCACTAACCATTAATGCTGAAGTAAAAGTGAAAAATATAAACAATTGCTGGGAAGTAGGGATTTTTGCCAGGAGAGGCATGCAAAGCTTCACAACACCTCTAAGATGCTGAGAACGGGCTGATTGCCAGGGAGCAGGGCCGGATTCCCCACAAGGGCAACCAAGGCCCGGCCTTGGGGCAGCAGGAAGTAGAGGAGCAGCAGGGGTGTGGAATTCCTATCTCCCAATGCCTGGGACATGCAGTTCTGGGTGACGGGCGGGTAGTTGTTTTCTACATTTAGCCCTGCTTTGGGCAAGCAGAGCTAAAAGTACAGCGGGAAAGCTGCCGCTTGTTTTGTACAAGTGATCCCATGTTGCTGAGATCACTTGTATGCAGCCTACAGGTCTCCCATTCTCCTTGGGGGGAGAGGGGGTTGCGGGTAGGGGGGTGGATTGAGAAACCTGGCCTTTAGGCAGAAGAGAGAGTAAATCCGGCCCTGCCAGGGAGGATGTAACTCCTGTGCACATGTGCAGGAGTTACATCATCAGTGGCCACCCAATGGCTGGTATTTACAAAGCGGTTTACTTCCACTTTAAGCACAGATGCTGATCATTCTGTTTGACACACAGAGAGCCATTGGATGGAGATAGTGATCTGCATATGAAATATCATTAGGAAAATATGACACAACAGTTAAAAAATGTCAAAAAAGTCAAAATTACTTTTTTTGATTCACCAGAATAATAACATGTCACTCACTAAAACATATGATAGTTTTCTCTTTACAATATTAATTGTAGCTAATCACCTAGATACTAAGATAGCAATTCACATTTCAACTGTGTTAATTATGAAGAAGCAGAGGAAAGCAGAAAGGATACCTCAATAAGACTATAATTTATGCCCCACAAAGTTAATGAAAAACAGTAATAGGAAATGTGATTCCTCTCATCCAGCTCGTCTTATCTAGTGTCACTAATAATTCCTTCTTAAAAAGGCCACAGAATTAGATATCGTCTAATTCTAACCCTGTGCTAATGAGGTTTGCTCACTTTTATTAGTAGCAGTGTATTGTGTTTTAATAAGAGCTCTTGCTTCGTAATAACAATAAAGATAAGAAGGAGGGTGAAGCCGAAGGGAAGCTAAAAGAAGCTGAGACAGCAGGGAGCCTCGTCTAGATCATACTCCCTGCAGGATGCCCCTGACTAAACTTTGTATCCGAGCTGTCACATGTTTTAACTTCTAGCCCATTAAACCCCCAATAGGCTAGGCCTAGCTTTAACTAATGAAGCGGCATATCACCTCTTCATGGCCTCTTCTATCTCCCCTTTTAAAATACATGAATAGAACACAAAAGTTCACAGAGAAGACATATGGTGAGATTTGTTTCCTTTAGGGCTCTTTTAACTTGTTCAGCAGACACTGACTTTTTATTTTATTTTAACTTGTGTCTTGTTCATTAAAATATGCCATCTTTTGGTCATCAAAATTAAATGAAATGTCATCTTTAACTGTGCGTGTTAAAAAAGAATCCCGGGCAGACTTAAACTTAACCTTTTTTTCTGGGCCCCCCCCCCCCCAGCACTGCAAGAGTTAAGTGCTCATTTTGGCATAGGGAGTAAAATAAAAAGGATGTGCTCACCCTAACTTTGGTCCCACCTGCCAGCTAGGCCAGTCCCCGCAGCCTCTATCCCCCTCCTCTCTGGTGGTCAAAGGATCCATGTCTTATCACATCTAAAACAGTGTATTAGATGTGAGGACTAGTGATTGGCCGAACATACCTGAGTTCAGTTCGAGTTCGAAAAAGTTCAAACTTCAACTAAATAAAAGTCTATGGGCCCAGAACTCTGAAAATCAAATATCCCCATTTTGAAAGGCTAATAGGCAGGTTATTGGCAATAAAAAGGGTATGGGGATGCGGGTACTGCCCTGGGGGACATGAATCAATGAAAAAAAACACTTTAAAAAAATACTGCTTTTAAAGGAGCAGTGATATTAACATTGCTTAAAGTGAAACAATAAAATGAAAAATTCCTTTAAATATCGTGCCTGGGGGGTCCCCTGCAACTGCGGTAAAGTGGCAAATTAGTACAATGTATAGAACCTGCTGCAGCAAAACTGACATTTATATTTATTAGGAAAAGAAAAAAAAGCATGCGGTTCCCCCTCCCAAACAATACCAGACCCTTTACGTCTGGTAGGAATGTTAGTAAGGGACCCCATTTAAATAAAAAGAAAAAAAAGTGTGGGGTTCACCCCAAAAGTCATGCCAGACCAATAATGTCTGGTAGGAATTTTAAGATGGAACCCCAACCCCCAATAATAGTGGGGAAAAAACATGGGGTCCCCGTAAAATTTCTAACCAGACCCTTGGTCCAAGCACAGGCCTGGCAGGGCAGGAAGGGTGGGGTGAGCAAGCGGCCATACCAGGCCACATGCCCTCGGCACCGGGAGGGTGAAAAAAAATGCATCCACCGATGTAATCCTAAGGGCAATCACAACATCCTGCGTTGTCCATGACGATGACGACTCAACAAAAGGAAAAAAAAAATAGAAATAATTAAAAAAGAAACCCGCTGCCCTCCGACCCATCCACTAGCGACGAACTCCTGACGCAGAATGGCCTTCTGACGGATGCTGGCAAAATATAAACAATTGGGCGGAGCTAGCGGTGGCCTCACCAATAGCTAGCTCTGCCCAGCTGTTTTCATTTGTTTAGCACCTGACAGGACTTAGCTGTGAGCCATGATTAGGCAAAGTCATCATTACATAGTCAACAGTGCACTGTTATAACGATTGTGCGGAGCTAGCAATGACAGCTTGCTCCACCCAACAGTTTTCTATTTGCCAGCGGTTCTGCTGCCATCAAAAAAAACGAAAAAAAAACTCTCCCGGGCGCTCTGGGAGTCTCCCGCTCCCGGCCACCCAGGAGAGAAACACTGCTTTTTCTTTTTTCTTTCTTTATTCTGACACAGAACCGTGTCAGAATAGAAAAAAATAAATACATTTTGCCCATAGGAATGCATTGCTAGATTCTTGTTGGCTATTTCAATTTGCAATAGGCAATAGTAAGCTAGCATTGCACCCGCCCTCTGCTGATGAACCTGATGGAGAACTGCAGCAGAGGGCAGGTGCAATGCTAGTTTACTATTGGCTATTGCAAATTGAAATAGCCAATAGGAATCTAGCAATGCATTCCGCTCGGCCAGCTTCGGCTTTTAGCGCAGTTCACTATATAAAGTATATATATATATATATATATACATTTCACAGCAGATGCATTTATTATATGTCTTTGTGTTCAACTAAATTGTTTGCATAAGATTCAGTTGATTATATACCACATGGTTTCACAAGCAGTTTAGTTTGTTGGTTTGATAATGCATCAGCTCTGTATATCACATAATACTCCAACATTGTGTGTGGAAAAATTGCTATAGGCCTTTGTGTTTAATCATCCAATCTTCCCCACTAAAGGACTACCATACATAGAAAAATGATTTTTAGTTATTGGGGTTTTGGCCAGGTCTATAGTGTAAACAATACCCACTGCTGATCATTTATCTTGCTTTAATTTCCTCTTGTTCAATTTGTAAGCAATGGCTTTGTCCATCACTTGGGTACCATATGGGTTAACCATGGAATGATTAGCATGAACAACTCATCAGAAGTTGTCGCTAGTATTGCACCTTGGAATGAAGAAAACCCCTCCATACTTCCTGCATCCAAAGGTACCTGCACTGGAGAAAATATTATTTTAGGTCTGGTAGGCCTATGATGTTGTCACATCTTATCCTCAGTTAGAGATCTGCCTGATTGGTATTTGGAATATGCATAGAATGTAGTGCCAGGAGCTTGTATGACAAATTTATGTTGTAGTTTAGACACATTTATCTCTAATGTTTAGATCAATTCTTTGAGTCTCTTAGACGCAATCTTGCTATTTAGCGTCATCAATAAACACTTGTTTTTTGGACATTCTTGCCAATATGTGTGGTTTTCTAAAGCTGGCCATTGACATGCAGGCATATTCTAACAACCCTTGGGCACCTGTGCCCACCTGTGCACCCCTGAACACAAGTGGTCTCATCAGGTAACTGTTAAATTGTAGGTTTTTATAGTAGGGGAAGAGGGAGAACACAGCAGGCATCTCTGATGCCAGTTTATCAGGGAGTAAACAATAGCCATCAGAAAGGCATTATAACCTGAAAAACCTCAGTCAGTGGTTTCTGTGGGTGCCTTATACACAATATATTGCTTTTGACTTGTCATGTAATGTCTATGAGCACTGTAAGCCCTCGTTCGCACCTGAACGTTTTGTAGCGCGTTCTACGCTCTGTGAACGCTCTACAAAACGCTCAAACATCTAAATCCCATTGTATTCAATGGGTCTGGTTCACACCTTGGCGTATTTCAGCCCGTCCCTAACGCGCTACAAAGCGGCCCACATCTGAAAAGGTACATGTACTACTTTGGGCCGTTTTTGTTGAGCGTTTCCATTGGGGTACAGCCAAGTATCCCTTGGAAACACGCGTTTGTCGCACAATTTTTTGACCGCAAATCGCGGTAAAAAAACGCGCGACAGACGCGCATATGCAATACGCCTAGGTGTGAACCAGGGCTCAGACTTTTAATGTTTCCCTTTTGACTTTGGTTTATGATTGATTGTTACTCAGAGATGTTGGATCTTGATAGGATATAACTTGTTGACCAGCCTGTCCCTAGAGTTATACTGCTGGGGAATTAAGAACTTTCCATGTACACTTGCAGTAGCAATGTATCCCAAAAATGTACATGCTCATATGGTTTGAGAATTGTCCCTGGAGGCATAAAATAAATAATAAATGTATAATAAATAAGCAATGCATTTCAGCAATTAAATTCTTATTACAGTGTCATGTTTAATTGTCTGTGCTTTATGTTGTACTCTATATGATTAGCTTAGTGACCTGTTTTCAGAAGTGTACACAGACGGTTTAGCATATGTTGTTAAATCAATGAACCACAGGATATGATTCCCAAGGTAACTCATTTCATGTCAGCTGTGAAGATACAAATCACTTTTAATACACAAGCATATTTCACATTTATTGAACTCTTATGAACTCTATTATTAAAATCTATTTATGTAATTTATTTAGCAGTTTTCTACAAATCTTAACTTATGGCAATATTTCATAAAAAAGGAAGGGCGACTGAACTAATGTCAAATACACATGGTAAAAAATAAATCTATTTTTAAGGTCCTGTAAAACCACCTATGTTTGACATATATATGACCTCCTAAAAAGTTTGTAAAACCATTAATTTATTGTTATCTATCATTTATAGCTCACCAACCTGTTCTGTGACACTGAACAAAAAAGGTAAGTAATAACAAAGCCTTAGATGATGAGGTAAAAAGTCACACAAATTTCTCATAATTATTGAGCAAATTAAAAAGTAAACAAAAAAACTTCTCTCACTCGTACTTTAAAAGCTAGGACACAATGTAAGCAAGAAAAAAATCATCATGTCAAACATGAGAATATAAACTGACACACAGCCAAACTCCTGAGTAGCTACAATTTTTATTCTAGCAATTCTGTTGTCCGTCTTCCTGGCCTGTTCTTCCTGTCCGTCTTCTTTGATGGCCTGTTTTATCTGCTGAACCTATTAAAACACAGCCAACTGTATAAAAGGGAGTGTCAAACCCATCACAAAGTCTTGCTGATTTCTCAAGCATAGAACATCTGCAGTTTTCTCCCTGCAAGATGGGTCTCCCGCAGAAACTCAGCAACAGTCACAACCAAGCTTCCCTTTAGAATCACAAGACATGCACTAAACAATGGGCTTGTCTAGGATTTGAACCCTGGACCTCTCACACCCAAAGCAAGAATATTACCCCTACCAATGAGCCATCTACATGATTGGTGATAAAATGGATTGTACCCATCACAGAATTCATGTGAGAAGAGACTATACTCCTGTTCAGAAATACAGGTAAAAGATTTAAAAATACATCTTCAAAATATTATATAAAACATATTAAATATGAATTAAATGGACTCCCTGACATTACAACAAAGCTTTCTGGATATTATTAGCATTTTTTAATTGGCCTGGAAGAATGAAATCCTTAGTGAGCATATCTTAAACCTTTAAAATGTATATTTGTAATTGTCATTCTTTGAGCATGACTAAATCATTGTACATCAAATGAGCAAGCCAAAGCATTAAATAAGTTAATACTGCAATTGATAGCATACAAGGATATAAAAAGTTCACAAATCTCTCAATAACCAGTTTTGATAATTCCCAACACCCAGCTCCTACTGCCATATCTGCAGGATTTGGAGCGGGTGGAGGTGGACGTCAGATACCTTGAGGCTTGGGAAAGGCTGCAATCTGCTTAAAGGTATGGCAGTGGCCAATTGTTTTGTAAATGTGAACTAACTCAATATTATTATTATTATTATTAATAAGGATTTATATAGTGCCAACAGTTTGTGCAGGGTTTAACAATATAAAGGGTAACAGTACAGTTACAATTAAACTCAAGACAAGGTGATTAGAAGGCCCCTGGTCATGAGAACCATTAAGCATTTTGTGGCCTTTATGTGTATGAGTTATAAAAGTGCTACTTCAATCATTAAAGTACAACCATTAATGATTTTCAATATAATGATTTAAAGAATGTTATTGACGTGATATATTTGTGGAATAAGATTTGTCACTTATAATTAGGAAATTCATTAATTCTGGGAGATGCTACTGCCCATGAACTTTCTCTGTCCACATCCTATTATGGGTCTTATTCTGCAGCAATACTGTATATCTCTTTGAAAAGAGCTCCCATTAAATTTTCCAACAATCCATAAACACAAAACATATTTTAGCCCATTGATGTCACTGGACAAAGAAGTGTGAATATTCACATGGTTGTGCTGTTGTACATGCAGAACTTGCTTTGCAGTGTCAGAGGTGACCAAATGCTGCATACAGTGTTCAGGTCAGCATGATGTCAAGCCATACCGGACAAATGCAGTAGTGTATTTTAAGTCAGTGAATTCTTCCTTGCCCGGTAGTTGGGGGACCTTCAGTCCCTATTCACACCTAGACGTTTTGTCGCTCAAAGTCAAGCGCAACGAAATGCTCAAGACATAGAATCCCATTCACTTGTCTTGGATATGACAAAACGTTCAAGACAAGGAATAAATTTCCTTTCTATGGCCCCTATATGTTTTGTCGCAAGCAGAAAAACACCTGTCGGTGGAAAAAGTACACAAGCTACTTTTTGGCAGATTTCAGCACTTTTTGGTTCCATAGAGTTCAATACGAAACTTTGTGCAACACAACTTACAACTAGAGGTGCACCGAAATGAAAATTTCAAAAACAAAACAAAACCGGAATTAAAAAAAATGTCAGACCGAAACCAAAACTGTTTTTTATTTTAACGTTTTCAATTTTTTTTACATATTTTATTTTTATTTATTTTTGTATAAACTTTTTAATTCTTTTAATATTTATTTATTCATTTTTATTAAATATTTTTATTTTTTGCTTTACTTTTATGGGCTTCGGGGAGATATTAGGGGCCTAAACAGACCCCTGATATTTCCCTTTTAAAATAGAAAAAGACATTGAGGACACAGAGTCCTCAATGTCTTTTTCTGCAGCCTCTGTTATAAATGAACAGGAATCCTCTATACTGAGTATTCCTGTTCATTCATAACATGAGGACATAATGTGTTTACTATATCCACAATCATGAATGAACAGGATGTGATGTAGTTCACTTCCCATTCATTCATAATTGAGGATATAGTCAACATACAATGTCCTCAATTATTTACAAACACTCAGCGATCACTGATCACTGAGTGCTTGTACCCACTCTCCATCCTTGTACTCACTCTCCATCCACACAGCACAACTCTGTCTGGCAGTGCAGAAGACCTGCTTCTTCTCTGCTACAGTTAATTAACACTCAGTTAACTTCCCTCCCTCAGCCTACGTTTGTATAGTGAAAGAAGAAGCAGTAGAGTCATGAGCTCATCTCGGTTCCTATCAACATATCCTAAACTACTCACATATTGGCATAAGGAATGAGAAATAAGGTGCCAAGCGGGTCCCAGAAAAGGCCAACTAGCTGATGCGTTTCGGGGGAGATTCCACCTTGCCCCTTCCTCAGAGCAGAGAATCTCCCTCGAAACAAGTCAGCTAGTTGGCCTCTTCTGGGACCCGCTTGGTACCTTATTTCTCATTCCTTATGCCAATGTGTGAGTAGTTTTTACTACTCCATTTAGTAATAGTTATTATGAGAAGAGAAGGCGATGTCTGTTTTACTTGTTTTACATACCTTGTGAGGATACTTCCCAGTGGCCTGAAGGATGGCAGCTTACCTTCTAAATGTTTGATGTTGAAGAACTTCTGATCTCTGGTCAGCTGAGCGCTGTGGTGTGCAGTTTCTTTGGATATCTTGCAGAGGTACCTGTGCATCTGGATATTTTGAATATCAGATGGTGCCTCTTTTAAGTGCGCTTGTACCACAAGGGATGTTTGGCTGCCGTTAATCAGGCCATATGGACACTTTCACAAATATGAGGAGTAGGTTCATATAGAACCCCTAAATAATACTTCAGCAGTTTGAACAACAGCATGGCAATGGTCAATATGTGATTTAACTAACCAATCTTAAATGCTTCAATAAACACATTTTGTTATATATTTAAATACCTAACACAGGATGGATCAAATATGTGGAGCACACATGAGCACACATGTACCCAAGATCATGCATGTACTGTACATTGACTAACATTGTCCCTGACTGCACACTCATCTGGTTGAATATTTATGTACTGTATATGGGTGCTTCTAAAATGTGATACTGTGAATAGAAATGAGTGGTCTATTCGATAAAGATGTTCAGTGTGTTAGACTTACATTAAATAAAATGTCATTATGTCCAGCCAAAACAATTTTTTTGGTAGCGTGAGGAAGTATTAAAATTCCTGTCAGGTTTTACTACTATCCAAGGCTCCGTTGAAGAGATTTCCAATTACTTACTGTCCCGTTGACAATAGGTTTACTAGACAGGCAGTGAGGGAAAATCTTCAACAGGGACACAAAGAGAAAAACAGTTTTTTTTCTTTTTAGAAGCACAGGGGAAACCTAGAACTAGTGTAAGCGTATTATTTCTGTCTGTGTCTCTGTACCATACTCGTGAGATGAAATCTCTCTATGGGCCCGTTTACACCACAACACAGTGTGCTGAAGTGCGCAGGTTTTTGTGCACTAACATGTGTTGTGACGTGCTGTGTTAGGCAGTCCATTGAAAGTCCATAGTGCGTTATATGGTATGTTGCTCTGCGCATGCATTTCTCAGGTGCATTGGGAGGCCATTCACAATAAATCTAACCACAACGCATCAACATAAGTAATATGTGTCACAGCGGGTTGCAGTATTGCATGTGTTAAGACATGCCTTACCCCACTGACTTAATGTGAATGGGACCTAACAGAGCCCTGGATAGCAGTAAAACCTGACAGGGGTTCTAATTCTTTCATATGCTATTTTGGCTGAACACATATTTTAATAATTACGTAATCAAAACTTTAGAACACTAGTCTTCCTTCCAAGAATGTTAGCCACGATTGTCAATCCTTTTAGCATTGTGGGTCAAGCAGTATGTAGAAAAAGAAGGATCTGTACTCTGTGCTTGAGAAAGAGCCACAAGGGGCCCAAAATGTTGCACTCCACTGAAGGAGCTGTAATTTTTTTCTGCTGTCATTTTTAATATATTTTGAATAAAATAGTTTTCTTTATTGTCCGTTTAGGGACACAGGATCACTAGTTATTCTGATAAGATTGGGGTTATACCGTTTCCTTCAGGAGGTTTGGACACTGGCAAACCAAAAAAAAAAAATGAAGCCAGCCCCTGTATAACTCCAACTCATATTGTTATGCCTAACTTTTTTTTGCAGTGTCCTAGGAAGTTGGATGCTTTTTCCTCAGCTCTGCTAAGAAAACTATTTCTATACTGTAATCTATGTATATTTTTACTATTTTTGTGGATCCACACTTGTGGAAGTTTTTTCTCTTTAATGAAAATGTTTATTAAGCTGCTTCAGCTGGTCTCTGTACAGCAGAAATCTGGATTGGCTAATCCCTGGTGTTCAAGGCCATACTTGCACTGGACCACAGATTGTGGGGCCTGCCTAGAACATGACCTTCAATTACTGGGCTCTGCAGTAGTGCTATCTGGACATTATTATACTGTGTTAGCTAGCCACAGAGTGCTCTCCAGGTCCAGAGCCTTGAAAATCCCCCAATTTTTTCCAATTTAATTGATGCTGTATACTCTGTTATGCACGTAGAGGATCAACCTGTTAAATCAGGTAATGGGTATTTTCCAGCTACTGCTAACACAAAGACCTTCCCCAAATTTTCTGCTCTGGAACAGTTTTTCTTTGAGGACTGGTAACTTCCTTTACAATCATGATTCTCTAGTTCTTAACCTCAACAGGCTTCTTATCACTCTACTGGGGCCTTTGATTTAGTAACTTAACTGATGAACAGTTTGACTCCTTTTTAAAACCCAGTTTGGATTAGCTACAACTCTCTGGCCTCTTCTACTGGCTACTTTGCAATTCCATGCATATGGATAACATATTTTAAAAGGGATTCCTCTGATTCAGAGTAGGATCCTCAACCCTTGAAACATATCTATCACTTATCTCCTAGGCACCCTCTTATGTCCAAACCCATAAACTTCTTTATTCTGCAACTACTAGCAAATTCCTGGCAACTTCCTGTCTCAGAGTGATGATGCAAATCTAGTTCACTATATAATCATCAGTCTTTTCACTTGATTTCTGTCCTTGCGTATGTTCAAACCTACCAAGTGCTGGTTCCTGACTCTGGCTATTATACTCATTCATCCTGCTCTCTGCGTTCACAGACCTTGCTCATCTGACTACCCGCTTTGGCTTCTGACCTTGCTCGGCTTTGACTTAGTCTGGGATTTACCTATTGCTTGCTATTTTGTTTATAGTCACTTTCAATAAACTCCTTTATTTTTTAACCTGCACTTTTAGTTTATATCTGGTTTCATGGTTCCCTGACACAATGGGGGTGATTTACTAACCTAAACACACGCACGCACTAGGTGCGTGTGATTTTTACACAGCAAAACGTATTTATCAACCAAAAAGTCTATAAAAGCATATTTCCACTAATGATATATATGGAAAAATCATGCAATGATGCATATATAATGCTGCTTCACAGTTTAGACAAAAATGGTTAGCTCATGCATTTACATTCCTGCATTCATCAACGCAAGCAACACAACATAGATCTAATTTACACAACATCACCTTGCAAATTCATGCAGGGCTTTGCACAACACACCTGCTGGGTGTGTACACACTACAAAGGTGTTTAGATTCCACCCATAGATCATGCTGGGAGGGAACACACTACAGAGGTGTATACATGTTCGTGATGTGTTTATAAAGTTAGTAAATCAACCCCAATGTCTCATCCACATGCCTTTTGAAGGACGGCTTTGTTCATGCTCTTAACACAGGCATGCCCAAACCTTGGGATTTTCGTTCTGGACGCATGCTTCTTTGTAGAACTGCTCTTGCTGAAGTAGAAATCTTAGTCTTTAGTTTGCACATCTGAACCCTCTCACAGGAGAGCTACGTTTATTCCCATGCAAAACATAATTTACGTAGCCATGAACCTTGTATTTAAGGTATGCTTCCATCTTTCCAGGGGATCTTTCTTTTTTCTTTTTATTTGAATGCTCAGGGGTCATCCTGGGAAGGCAATTACTAATTTCCAACAGAATGTTCCATTAGCTTGGCGAAAGAGGTGAAGTTCTGCTGACTTCCATCCTCCAATCATGTGCAAACATACTTTCTTTTTTTACTTTTCCTTGCATGAGATTGGGTATTTTTTGAAAACTCTCCCTCATCTATATTATTCTGAAACTCCTGAATGCTTGTTGCATTATATTATATCCTAACTAAGTTAACTAACTAATCTCTCCATCCTTTCTCAAAGAGACCTCTTATGATACTCTTTTTGTTTCTCTCTAAATTAATTCACTTTCTCGTTGTAGCTTAATACTGGAAAGGCAGTTTTTTTACTATGGTTTCCTGAAGTCAAAGGTGGTGGGTATTTTTCTTCATCTCCCAGCCATTCAGTGGTTATTTTTTGTTTGGGATGTCCCATGTATAAGTATTGTCCCATGCACATTTCCCTAAATACTAGGGTTTAGTATCATAGGGTTCGGCCTTTACCGTAGCATAGAATGTCTTTTTGTTTACTATTTTAGCTATTGCTCTAAGATGCTTTCATCTTTTTTTCCCTCAGGTTGCTGACTAGTTGTCCTCCACTTCTTGTTGATGTCTATAACTATTAAGATAGTAGTATTCCCAAATTCTTTTTTTTTTTTTAGTAAACAATTTCATAGTTGCTACCCCTATTTGTCATCCAGCTGTCTACAAGCCTAACTCCCTTCACATTTTCATCTAGTTAAGATTTCCCATCTGTTCTGTTGGATCACTTTGGCTGTTGCCCAGCCCTCAGTCATCTGCTTTTGGATGTCCCAATCGTATCAGAATGACTACTGGTCCTGTATCCCTTAATAAACGATAAAGAAAACAGGAGTTTTGTATTTGCCATGGAATCTGTTACTTGAACTTACCTCCCGAAGGCAGTATTATAACCCCAATTGTACCAGAATAACTATTGATCTGAACTAAATCCTGCTATTTTTTTATCCTTAAAAAAACCTGTTTGCAGATTTTAACTACCTTCTCTGTGAACAACATATTCGTACATGGTGTAATATAGGAAATATGTTGATATGCATTTTTTTTACTTCTTCGTATTCATAGTTACCTTATAGGGATACCCATGTAAGGCTTGTAAAGATGTGTATGCATCACACTTGCCTTAACTGAATATGCACACTACGACCTTGCAGCAACCTGAGATGGGCAGCCAAGACAATGACCCATACCTATAGTAAATGAAACCCTATGTGTATTTGATGCCTGCAGCAAGTGACAACTTTGTCAGACAAGTCACTAAACCCAATCATTAAGTCCAGTATGCAGGAAACAATTTTTGTGTTTTCCCATTACAAAACTCACATGACTAATGTCTGTAGCACATTTAAACTTGTAATAGACTTAAATCTTTGTAGTGTTGTGTGAAAGTGTCATAACCGTATAATTTTATTTCATGCTTTTCCTTTATTACTACTCACCATGCAAAGATCTTTGTGATGCTGGTTGACTTAAAATAAAAGACACATTTTTACAAACCTTTTACAGTTTTCTTTTTATGTAAGTCCAACTCTAAGCAAAACTTTGTTTTCAGTCTTAGGTAAAATGGAGAAGGTTGAGAACCTTTTTTCATTTTTTTTATTGCAATCTGTGTCCTTATTGGGTACCACACAGAAAGTGAAAAGAATCTCCTAACACAGATAGCAAATAAAAGAAACTTACTGGCATTCTAAACTTTCTACACTCAATTAAAAAAGCTATATTGATATCTATGCACATATCCTGCTCACTTCATGTCTTGATGACCACACAGGAAGTAAAGGAAAATGTCTTCAGCAGGGACACAACAATTGCCTAACAGAGCTTCTAGCCCTTCCCCACTTTACCTAAAACAAATATAACAAATGGATGTCTAGCTGAAGATCGGCTTTAAGGCGCTTTCCAACTTCCCTAGTGGCATATACTCACCTTTATCTTACTCCTTGCTGCTAAATTTAGCTGTCTAGAGCAGGAGAAGCCACTTTGAACTATAACGAATGATGATGATAATAATAATAATAATAATAATGAACTATAATTTGCACAAATTGTAGCCTACAAGAGCTATGGACTCTCCCAATGGACTTCGACAGTGCTGGTGCTTGGTGATTGGTCCAGTGCTAGCACATGAAGTAAGTAATAGTCTCCTACCCAAAAGTACAATTCTTTCTCTTCATATACAGTATACATTTATTTGCAAGTTAAAGCATTGCTGACACTATTTTTGGTGTAAGAATTTGAATATAATGAGATTTCGATGTGTTCATAGTTTTGTTCTCAAAGACAGAACATTTTCTTAACAACAGAAAGACATCAACACACATATTAAAGCTAATAGTCCAGGAAAGGGAAATCATGTTTTTGTTTGATAAATGGTCACAAGCTGTCAAACTTTACAGTTAGGGAAATACTAGGAAAATTAGGATTGAAACAGTTCTTGTTATTTTTTAAAAGAAATAACCAATCATTTAAAACTGACACCTCCACAGTTAAATGTGTAGGATTGTGTTGAAACTCTTTTTTGATTTATGCGAGAAAAGATTTTACAGCGTACGCAATACAACAATTAAAGTAGGCTTTAGCGTTGCTACAAGATAAGTATTCAATCTATTATTTGACAATCAGTATAGACCTTTTTAGCACATTCTCCAGTTTTTAGTTATCACATTAAACATAGCACAATAAACTTGAAAACACTGCTTAGTTGTACATGGCTTTATTGGGATCATTATTATAATTACGTAGTTATGGGCCATATAAATGACATTGGGGGTAGAGTCAGCCCACTAAATGTGCAAACTGTTGTTACTATTTCTATATTTTCTATATTGTCTATATTTGCATGCCTGTGGAACCCCGGTGCACAACAAAGGTTCCTGTTGCATCTTGTCAGTCCATGATGCTAAAACACCAGAGCACAGACAGGGATCTTCCCCAGAATATATAATAGCCTGCATATACATCTGGCAGCATACTACCCCTAATAGTGCAATTTTTTTTTCAATGTAAAAAATAATCGTGTGACACAGGAGCTACAGTTTATACAAAAGCCGTGATAATTCATGTGTGTCTAGATTGCCCTGATGTCTTAATACGTTTATTTAAAAAGTAAACAGCAATGATCACCTTACTGTTAGTGTACCCATACATATAATACCTTTCATAGACAGCTTTGATGTATTTTATCTAAGACCACCCATACACAGTGTGATATTTGCACATGAAGAGCCATTTTGAGCATCACTTTTGACAGTATGCGTTTCATGCCTGAGCAATAAGAAGTATTTGTGTTTAATGTTCGTTATCACGGTAAGATGTTGTAACATGCTGGAAAATCTCTGTGGTCACTCACTCAGCAGTCCATTCACCACACATGCCCCACATCTGCATGCCAGCTGAGTCAGGCAGAAAAGTCACAGCTGGGGTCAGCTCTGCATGAATTCAAATGATGATGAGCAGATCTCTCAATATCCTTTGTGCTCAGGAGAGATCTATCTTTTAAAGTACATCTAAACCCAAGAACAAAAATTTATTAAATTGCACCTTACAAGTCCTTAGATATGGTAGCTGCATTAGTTCTCTTTTTTAAGCATAAGTACATTTTTTTTGCATTTACAGAATAAAACCTGTTGATCCTGATAGATATTAAATATCCTTGTAACACTCTGTGAACTGAAATGAAATCTAGAACAATGTTATCAACTTTCTCTGCTACTTTCTGTGAACTTCAAAGGGACACCACTCTTTGTAATAGAGATAAGGAAAAGAGAAAATGATCAGGAGAGCAGCCCAGAATGGCAACATAGATACAGCTCCATAAGTGGCCGTTGTCACCCTATAATTGGAAATGTGTTACTGGCAGAATCACAAGGGTAAAATAAAGGAAATAAAGCCTGAAAAAAGGTTGCAATATATTTTTTTTAATACACACTTTAATCGTAGTACTGTGGGTAGGACACTGTCTCTTACACAGGGGCATGGGCCTCTGGGTTGTACTTGCCCCCTGGGCTAAAAGTTGCCAGTCAGCCCCTGTGATACACCACATCTGACTATGCACATATTTTATTGTGTATCTGATACTTGATATACCTGTTTAGAGCCACAGACAAGAAGTTGGGTCCTCAAAGCTCACTCAAAGCATATCTACAGTAGAAACGTTTTTTTTACTAGTTTTTAATAGAGTAGAGAATGGTTAGAACCATCAGGTATTCATTGCTGTCCCTGTTGAGCAGATTCCCTCATTAATTGTCCTGGTTAGAACTGCCACTGGGACTGTAAGGGAAGGAACATCTTACATCTCGAATGGTCACAGAACAGATGAGAACTTTTCCAATAGGGGCATTTGTTCCACTGACAACTGTCTAAAATGGGATTTTCCTGACTTTTGGAGAGATTTCCTACTATTTCCTCTTGTGTCCACAGGACAGAAAGCAAGAGGAAATCTCTTCTATGGAAAACAGATGGAAAAAATCAGCGGTTTTACCATTGCCTACTCTATCCAAATTGGAAAAATATGTTGGCCTATGTTGGCTTTAAATGCTTAAAAGAGTATTTCCATTTTGCAGGCAAATATGTTATATTTGTTATGTGTGTTTCTTTAGAGCTGGATTATACATAGGACTCTACAGGCAGTGTCTAGTTGTTAGAATAAATGCCTGTGAGCTGATAAGGCACCTTAACACCTTTTTTAAACGTTCCTTAACAAACAATGTCTTTAGGTCTTTAACCCTTTGTTAGGACAGCCAGTCCTGGTTACCTAGTTTACAAGTGATAATAAAATCTGCAAACAAGGCCACACAAGGGTAATTATTTGAAACAAAACTTCCCTTAAACCCCCCAGACAGTGAGAAATAAGCAGGATTTTTCAGTCCTGGACTATGCAGAAACATCACCGAAAAAAGGTAAGCTGCACGTTTTTCATTTTTTTTAAGTTATGCTGTGTTATGCTATTTTTGCAACCTTGTCTTGGATCAGCGTTTTCCATTCACATGTAAATGCATGATCTGGGAGATTATAAATAGATTGACTCCTGTTTACACCTACTCACTTTATCAAAGCTTCCAGTAGCAAAGGCAGCTTGATGAACAACTTATTATGTATTTACAGTGAATAATTTTCCATAAAAACTGTTAAAAATATTGTACTTGCTGACCTCAATGGCACATAAGATAAAGACATAATAATGAACACTGAATAAAATGCCTTGCAGGCAAACTTGTAAGACAACCATGTGGCAAAATTAAAATATGAGAAAATTGTTGTACTTTTGAAGTTAAAAATATACTTTGAAATATATTATTTCAATTTGATGAGACTAACATTTGACCTTTGCTTAAAGATTCACATGGTATGTTGACTGAGAACAATGCAGAAATAAGTCTGGAGTGACAATATATGCAGTATCAGTTGTACAGGTTGTTTTTATTTCAACAACGAACCAGCCATGGGAAAGAATATTACATTCCCTAGACAGAATCTTCTCATTAAACCAGTACCTAAAACTTTGGAGTCAGAAGTATTTTTTGCTCCATCTGGTGCACAAGCTACATCAGGATCTTTTGGATAGAATATATGCCCATGTCTAGTAAACTTATTGCTGTCAGTAAGACGTATAAGACGAGTGTATTTAAAATAATGTTTAAATACACCCACTAACCTCCATGGCGGTATTCCCGAGTGTGGCTCGGGGCTAATTTTCAGTACCATAAGCGGTAACCCCGAGCCACACTTGGGATTACAGTCTCTTATCTTGTCCACGATCCCTGCTGTGTCTTCTGGGTTCTGTCCCTTGCGAGCGTCTGCATCGCAGGGGGACGGAATCGGCGGGAATTTTAAAAGTAAAAAAAAAAACGGGAAAAAAATAGAACAAAAAACGGTAAAAAAAAATAAAATAATCAGACCCCCAGGGAGGCTAATCTGTCAGCCCGCTGGATGTGCAGTAATACTGTATGTACGGTAGCTTCGGCTACATACAGTATACCACGCTGAGCCAATCACGGCACGCTTTGTATTCATTGATAGAATACATCGCTCGCCGTGATTGGCTCAGCGCGGTATACTGTATGTAGCCGAAGCTACCGTACATACAGTATTACCGCACATCCAGCGTATACCCGGCATATAAGACGACCCCCGATTTTCGGGGATATTTTTAAGTCTAAAAACTCGTCTTATACGCCGGCAAATACAGTAATATAAGAATAATTTTCATTCAATTATTATTTTAATTATTTTTTATAAACTCGACTCAAAAAGAATATCATTCAGTTATACAATATACAGTATATTGCCAAAAGCAACTGTACAACTGACTATTATACCTTCCATATTTGTGCTTGTTGGACATTCCATTCCAAAACCATGAGCTGTAATTTGGAGTTTCCCAGCTTTGTAGCTATAACAGCCACAACTCTTCTGGGAAGAATATTTGGGAGTGTGTCTATTGGATTTTTGTCCATTTAACTACAGGTGATACTCGAATAATTAGAATATCGTGCAAAGTTCATTTATTTCACTAATGCAACTTAAAAGGTGAAACTAATATATGAGATAGACCCATTACATGCAAAGCAAGATAATACAAGCCGTGATTTGCCATAATTGTGATGATTATGGCTTACAGTTCATGAAAACCCCTAGAACCCCAAATCCACAACCTCAAAAAAGTAGATTATTACATCCAATCAATAAAACAAGGATTGTACATAGAACAATATCGGACCTCTGAAAAGTACAAGCATGCATATGTACTCAGTACTTGGTTTGGGCCCCTTTTGCAGCACTTAATGCAATTACTTTTGCACGATATTCTAATTATTCGAGTTTCACCTGTATAATATATATACACACACACACACACACACACACACACACACACACATATATACATTCAGATTGTGTTGCCTTTCATAATTGTGATGATTATGGCTTACAGTTCATGAAAACCCCTAGAACTCCAAATCCACAACCTCAAAAAAGTAGATTATTACATCCAATCAATAAAACAAGGATTGTACATAGAACAATATCGGACCTCTGAAAAGTACAAGCATGCATATGTACTCAGTACTTGGTTTGGGCCCCTTTTGCAGCACTTAATGCAATTACTTTTGCACGATATTCTAATTATTCGAGTTTCACCTGTATAATAGTATTTGGCCAGAAGTAAAAATGCATATTCAATGCTCGGTGTATGCTGGTTGAGTTCACCACACCTTGTATTACAAGTGACATAAACTTATCTCTTCTTAATTAGAAAGATGCAGTGTAAAGATTTCCACCCTACCATTGAAGCAAGAGTGTCCCAACATTCTCTGTTGTAATTAATTGTGCTTCATGCACAGTCAGATGGTTTCATAATTACAATAACATTTGTCAGATTTGGCAACAATTTACTTCACATAGGGCTAGCTCAAAGTTAACCATACAACTTTGGGTAGGCTGGTTTACTGAAGAAATAATCATGACCCTAGCCTGTTCTCTTTTCAACTAACCAATAAAAAACATACATTCTTTGAAATTTAAACAAGATAAGGTGAAAGTGACTTATTTGGTAAATTAGGACTATTCTCTTTTCAGTGACCACATTTGATAGATTTGACCTTCTACAGCGATGAACAAATGTTACTGCTATTGACATTTAGCCTCCACACCCAAATTTCTTATTTTGTTGGTATCAATATCCCTGTTGACATATGTATGCACTTGTTGCTACATTATTTGTTTTATGTGGAGCATCAAGGCATTTACGCTAAAATAGTAATATTTGCTGGTGTATGCAGAATTAAAGCCATAAACAGAATGATTTTCACTAATTAATCCAGGGGTAAGGCTTTGCAAAAATTTTGTAGACAGTTGGATGAATAATCATCCTGAGAGAAGCAAATCATTCAAGCCATACGTAGTGCACTGTAAACTTGCAAAGTTGACTTCTAGACTATTTATGCCATTGGGGAGTATTGAAGGCAGATACTAGCACTGCCACTTTCCCGGGGGTGTGCATGAGTGGACATTAGGGATCAGAAATGGTATTATAATCTTCTATTCCTTCTACTCCCCCTAACAGTAGCTAGACATAATTATCAGGCTGGAACCTAAGACCTGAGATTGTCTGCTGACCCAGAAAAAAACTTTCAACTCATGGCTATGGGATAGCTTGAATTTGTGTCAACATCTTTATGCTTCATTTTCAAGCCTGATGAAGGGGACCCTGTGTGGCCCCGAAACTTTGTTATTTGGTTTGACATGAAGCGTCAATAAACAGGCATGTTCTTCACTTCAATATGGTGTGCTGGTAACATCTTTAACAAGTTTTAGTATTGGCGGTGTCATCCGCGGTCATTTCGAGCACCCACACTGACAGGGATAGCCGGTAAGGAGTGCAGCAGGATTCTGGAATACAACATCTTTATTCACTCTCAGGACTTCACAGAAAACTTTACTATCTAGTTTGTTAATTGCTGCTTTCCCTCAACATATTTTGGTAGTCCTTCATGTGAGATGACTAAAAAGAACATCATTTAGTGGAACTAATATAAGTCCCCTTGTTTATTTTTGAATCAGAAGTCAACTTTATTGTACATCTGCACGGTACAACCCCCTTGTTTCTAAGCTAGATACAAGGGATAAGTAAACTGTTTTTTGTTGTGACATATCTTCTTTAAAATACAGCATGGAAGACATTTATCTGGACAAAACAAGACCCCATCAGAGGCAAACAAGGATTTTAACAGGCTTCCTTATTCTGCCCCATTGGTTCCTAAGTCTAAAATCTTCTTCTCAAATAGTGTCCTTTATTAAACATGCTTCAAGTAGTAAATTTTCTCTTTAAAAATAGTTTAAAGCTGCTTTTGGGCAGATTAACCCTGTTGTGTGGAGTGGTGAAGCTGGATTAACCCCCGAGAAACTCACCATTGTTCCTCTTCATTACATTTATCCTTGTGTCTTCCATTATCTCTTCATTTCAGAGGACAAAATGGTACAAAGGCTAATCCTTGATTAACATTTGCACTAGAGGTAGGGGACCTATTTTGCCATCATTGAGAGTTGATTCAGAAGTTAAAACAAACAAGCTGTCTGGATAAATAATTTTCTAGACGTATGAACGAAAGCGCAAATAGCAAAGTGTCGGCAGTCATCTTGAGTGAAAGCAGTATGACATCACTGAAATGAGTCAACAGCCTGTCAGTGCGCTGTTTCCTATGGGCTTCATCATCTTGTCCATGCATTTCATCTTTGCAATAACTTTATAAAAACAGACATATTCTGAATTATTACTCATTTTTTAAATAAATACATATTGCTTTTTTTCCCAAGATCGAAACTAGCAAGGAATATTCGAACACAGAAAAAGCAACAAGCTGAATTTAATGGATTAGCAGAAAAAAAAAACATATATATATATTTTTAATTCAGCATATGCAATTTGAGGTTTATATCTTCTAAATCTAACAAAAGCTGGAAATTGCAGCAGAACATCATTGTTATTCTAATCTAGACTTCACTGAGAATCCAACAGATTAACTTTTCATCCAACTTTAGTGTCAAACAATGTATGTTGTCAGATTATATGCCACAAACACACGATTATGCCCTATAGTCCCTGTTACCAGATGAGATTAAGTCAATATGTATGGTTGCCCAATTTTAACTTTTTGCTATAAATTAAACATATATAGCCAAGTAGTTGTAAAAACAGTACCTTTTGCTGCAAAACTCACCTCCTCTGGTGCTGTCCTTTGCAAGCTCACCACTCTGGGTTAAATGCACTTAAAGGGTTGTTATACCTTTAAATAGTTTATCTAAAATGATAAAAAAAACCTCTTCCTATGATATACTATACTCTCTTCTACATACCCACTCCAGGAGCCACCCAGTGGGCAGATTTTCCACTGGGATCCATTCAGAAAAGGCTACAGATGGGCAATACTGAACAGCACAACTGGCTAAGTAGAGGACTGGACCTCTGCCTTGAGATTGTAGGCCACAAGTCCTGGACTGGCTGATCTAAGATAAGTGCAAGGAGATATAGTTAGCATGGGAGGGAGAAGGGCCCTGTCACCAGACCATTTCAACAATAATTTTCCCTCAATATAATATGCACATTCTTGTATTTTAACACATGTTATTTTCCTGTACAAGTCACCCTTGTTTGGATATCCAAAATCCCTAGGGCTACTAATGGGTGCTGCCATCTGGATGAAATGTCAGCAGCCTAAGCAGGCTCTGAGGTGTCATTGTAGCACCTCCCCTAGCAGCTCCTTAAATGGAGCTGCCAGGAAAGAGAGCAAATAGACACTCCCCAAAGAGGAGACGGCTATGGTGTTCAAGGAGGGAGGGGTCTGTTCTAGGAAATTGACTCTTTCTGAAGTAGTCAATTTTCTATCACGTTCAACGGCACACTGTACTATGGATAACTTATTTTCCATGGGAATCTGCCTCAAGTAAAACCCAATAAACTGCAGACTCTGTTTCTCACAGATTGGTTTGATCATTCTTATTCCCTGAATACTTAGATGACAGTATACAAACTAGCCAACGCACAATTTTGAAATTTTACTTTATTTGCTACTTTCTGGAAAAAAATGTATGTAGAACATTCAGCCTTAGCCAAACAGAAAATGTGATTTTGGTATAAATATAATTCTGTGTGATTCATTCAGCATATTCTTAAACTCAGCATATTTTCTGAGGCCAGACCTATTGTTTCAGTTCAATCTTGGTTGCAAAATGAATACCCTCCCTGAAGATGAATTGCCGATTGCCAAACATTGAATCAGTTCTTATCAAGGGGAAGGGCTCCCAGAAGTATGAGTACAACGTGAAAAGCCCATTACACAATTGTAGGATAAAATAGGAAATGAATATGAAAAGATTAAGGAAAGGGAGGGACAGACCAACACAAGAAAATAGGAACCATGAGTAAGTAATCTGCAATACATACAAAATGAAATCTGTAAACAATGGATATGGAAGATAAATGACAATTTGAAATGAGAACCAAACCATTATACACTCAGCAAACCATGTCATAGCTTTAACACTCAATCTAGTTCTGAATATGTTTATTTTTAACTTTAAATAAAAAGGCTGTCTGGGCTAGCTTTTGTATTTATTGTACAAATAGGTATTACAGTTATCTGATGTTCAGCTATTTGCTACAGACATTCTTTTTAATGATCATACAGATCTCATTCCCAGGCACTCTACATAGAGGAGAAAAATTACCTAAAGACCCCTAGCATGAAAAATATTGTATGCAGTAATTGTATGTGGTTAATACTTGTAATAATAGTATTCAGTATATGATTTTCTTTTACCTTTCACATATCTTCTTTTATATTTTATTTCCCAATTACATGCAGATTGAGCTAAGCAAAAAAAGTGACTGGGACAAACCATAAAACTGATGGGAGTGCGTATAACTGCCATTCTTTATTCAAATGGTTCAACTGTTTTTTCCTAATATTTTTTTTTTTTTGCTGTAAATGATTAAAAATTGTTATGTGGATTTGAGGTTCAGTTAATTTTGTTGCTTATTTCCATCTAATACTAACCTGTTTAGAGGTAGACAAGGCTACAGTGATTTAATTGCAGAATGAACAGTGTTGTCACTGGGGATGAGCTTAGGATTTGGGTCGACCTTGAATTTACAGTTCAACAAATGTGACCTTAACGTCTATAGCAATGAAATACCAACAATGTACTTCATAGCCTGTGAAATGTGGTCAGGTGGCTTATATGGGTCAATCATGAGGATTTTCTTATGTTCCAGCCTCCTCCTTATATAAGTTAGCTTTTCTAGCACCCTTTTGTTAGTGTGTGCTGGAGGAGACATTGAGTAGCTAGGCAAAGATCACAGAGTATTTGCAGGGACAGATAGTTGCTGCTGCTGAAAACTGCTATAGTTATGGTTAGTCACATGTGCAATTTGAATAATTGAGTGCATTTTCCTATTGCTTTAAGCCCCCATTCACATAATTTCAGTGCATGACTGTGTGTCTTATTCATGCGTATTCATGGGCATTTGTTTCCAATTGATTTGAGCCATTGATTTCAATGGACTCCTGAATGCATTCCAAAGTAATGCATGTAGAAAACGGTGACATGGGTCTGCAGATTTTCCCATGTGTATTTTCCAGGACGCATTTAGAGTGCCATTTACTATTAATGCCACCACTAGTGTGTGCCGCAATTAGCACATGTTTCAAGAACACACATCAAGGCTTGCGTTTTTCCCCGCTTTCATTGTGAAATAGTTCCTTAAAAAAGCAACTGCCCCAGCAGTTGATTGATTATCAGATTGTATAAAATGTAACAGAATTTCCAAAACTTCAAACCACCCTGCCTGTAACTGGCAGAGTCTTGTTACGCCTCATGGAGCATATAGTTCCACGACAGCTGGAGTAGCAAGGTTTCATAGGGAATGGTTAAGTCCCCTGTCAGTGAGAGTTAAAGGAAATCTCTCCAAAGTGTGGGAAATGTCCTCTTAGACAGTTGTCACCCAAACAAGTCTCCCCATTTGAAAATGTACCCCTCTTCTTGTTTTGGCAACAACTCAACATTTTGGATGTTCCCTCGGTTCTAGTCCCAGTGGACACCAGGACAAACTGGTAAAGTAAATCTCCCTAATGGGGAAAGTGGTAGCTTTAAAATTCTGACTGGGGTTTAACCCCTCACCACTCGATTCAACACTTAAAAAAGAAATGGTTTGGCTTTAGATGTACTTTACTCATCTGCAGATATGTGTGGGAAACTCTGAGAGTAATAACACCTTTTATCACTTTTTCACTGGCTCATTAGTTGGGTCTTTCTTGTCATTAGTGAACATCAATACCAGGAAGGGGAGGGGCTGTTCACCAACTCATAGCACATAAGGGCCTGTGAAATGTTATGATAAAACCAGGATCGAAAACAACTGCGGTAATAATTTACACAAATCAACAACAATGATGAACATGACAATATAACTTGTTACGGGATCTAAAACTGAAGTACTTTCCAGGATGCAGTTTTCGTTTAAGATTAAGTAGCTGAAAAAACAACAAATTGATTGAAGCAGACAGAATTCCTAACTATGCGTTGGAGTACCAAGGAGGAAATGATAGACAACTTCTTGATTTTTTTTCCAACCTGTGCATACCATTAAAAGAACACCTGGCTGATATACTCATGTTTGTCCTCATAGCTATGTGCAGAACAGCACAATCTTTGATACCTACATGACAGTCTTAAATGATCCTTTCAGAGCGGAACATTCTTTACAGAAAATGGAGAAGAAAAAAAAGAAGTAGCAGATGCACAGTAGACATGTCTTCGTACCATGTAGATGAATACATTGTACAAATAAATCATGATGATAAATATTTTAACATATTGCATTCCCAAAAGTGTCAGTAAGATAATTTTTCTTTGGGAAAGACTCCTACCCAATGAATGTTTGATTATCTGGTCCCCGTCAGCTGTATGGGGGCAAAAATGCTTTCTGTGCGGTTGCTTTAAACAACAATATTCCCAATCTAATACTGTAGTATTAAAGGAAACATCATGATGCATAACTTTAAACTGACTGATGGCATATATTGCCTGCAAGTATATTATTTTGGAAATGTAAAAAATGAATACGAAAAACCATGAATAATTCATTTTTTTATCTCGTTATTTTTTCCAAGATAACAACTTAGAGAGTCATTAATAATGGTAATGAAATAGCTTTAGAGTATTTCTCATAACTGGTGATGAGCAAAAATGTTTTTACTATACAATGAAAGTGTACAGCTGCATTAAGAAACAATTGAGGGCTCCTTCACGCTATAATAAATGTTTTAACATGCCCTGCGTTGGCGTGTCCATATAAGTTTAAAATGGTATTACTTGGCTTTATGTCTAAACAGAATGTATTCATTTATATTTTAAAGATGTTTTACATAGTTTTTGAGATGTTTTCATTATACTGTATATATTTATAATTCTAGGATGTGATTTTTGTGTATACCAAGAAGCATCCTGTGATTGTATCTGGGCTTTAATGCAAAATATTTGGTTTCAGTGTGTTCTGGAATACACTGATTGTGGTTTGAACAAGCCCTGAGAGTGAGGGCTAGTGTGGTGTGACAGGTGCTCTGTGTGCGTGGTGTGACGCTACTTTTTTCTATTTTTTAACTTTATTTAGAGTGTACACTTATTTATAAGGCGTACACTTTATTTGTCTCTCCACTCAATAGCGTGGTGTGCTGCGGTGCAATACAGCGAGCTGCAAAAAATGCCCCATGTCTGTACTTTAATCAGCAAAAAACAATTGTTTTCTTTGTGCCACATTCACACCACAAGCAGATGTTATTAATCAGCACACCATACATCACATCTGCATTATGGTGTGAATGTGGCACATAGAAAACAATTGTTTTCTATGTGCCCTAGTGGTGGCTGGCATTATTTAGTTGCTGAAAAATGGCAGTCACCGCTTATAGTGGAAACGAGTCCTAAAGGAGGAAGCTTCACATAATGCATGTATGCACTTGGTCTTCAAAAGGAAGTACAGGAGCCACACCTACATGCCCCTGACGATGACCTATTGGCTGAAACCCGTAGGCAGAATCAGTAGGTGTGACATCAGACGCTATCACAGGCTACACATGCTGCTGTATTTTTACTATGAAGATGATATTTTTGCACTTACATGTCACTTATAAATGTAATTGATCAGCGTAATGGACTACATTCTCACATTTAGTTTACTAATTTGTATTAAAGTTATAGTCTATCACTAGGAATGACCTTGAAGTGGTGGCTACTTTACTTACACAGGGTCCGTGGGGAACAAAAGTAGCCACCCTCCAGTAGAAAGGACAGTGTCAGCACCAATTCAGAGATTATTTGAGGATCTACAGCTGACTGATACACAAATAAGCTGCATTTTTGTTAATAGGGTGAGGTGTGCACAAAATGGTAAAGGAGGAAGCTTTCTTGTGATCCTGCCCTAATCCTAAAACTTTAATCCTAAAACATAAAGAAGCTTCTTTATATATTCTGAGCTGCTTTTGATCTTTGCTCATATAGAAATTTTGGTTTAAATGTATATTTACATGAAGTGACAACCACTTAGGGATCAATTCACGAAGCAGCCGAAGGATCTAGCCGTAGCTTCAGCCGATCCTTCGGCTAGCTTCGGCCCCAGGACCCTTCGGTTCAGTAGAACCGAAGGGCTGCTGTACGGGCTATTGACAATATCCCGTACAGTCTCCCACTCCCGGCCGCCCAAGAGAGAAACACTGCTTTTTCTTTTTTTTTCTTTATTCTGACACGGAGCCACGTGAAGCCACCCCATGTATAGCTGATTTCAGCTGGCATACGGCTGAAATCAGCCGTACCAGCCTGAAGTGAACAGCCGAACAGCGTTCGGCTCACTTCACTTCAGGACGGTCTTTCACTCGGCTGCCTTTGGCAGCTTAGTGAATAGACCCCTAAGTTTTTGTTTTCCATAGTGCTTATATACATGTTAAGTATGTTTTCTAATGAAATGCATTCATTTAAAGCACAAAGAAAAGACACCACACCGAAAATGCAGCATGCAGGACTTTTTGGGGGGAACATCCTGTAATGGTAGGAATGTAACAAACATTTTTCCTTTTCTAAAAAATGTAGCAAAACACTTGACAATGAATCCAGTGTGATCGAGACCTGAAATATTTGGCAGGTACTGGCAGAATTGGATTTCAGTTATGTGTCGCCTTAGCAATTTTTTTGTATTGCCCTACAGAACTTTCTGGTTACACACTTCTACAAAGCTGATGTAATATGAAATGTATTTTTTGTGATGAAAAGTAATAGTTCCTGCCGTTTTTACTTAGGATAGCTATAAATGGCATCATAATGGCAACCACTGTAACAAATTTAAAGATCACTTGCAAAAGAGTGAGAAGATTCCAGGTTGTGCGCAATGAAATTCAATAATATTGCTCAGTGTCCTTACAAAATCTCTACTTTACTTGGCAATCAAATATCAAGTGAGAAGTGCAGAATTACAGCTTCAACAGTTGTTAAAGCTTACCTGTACCTCTGGTGTTGTTAAATTTACAATGTAGCCCTCCCAGCCTCCTCCCAGTCTTATACTCACCTGTCCCTGGTCCAGCAAGATAATACTGATTGGATCGTACAAACACTTGACAAAATCCGGACTCCTTTTGTTAGCAGTAGGAGTTCGTATGCAGAAGAAAGAGTTTGACAAATGGCCATGTAGTCTTATCAGCGATATCTCACTGGAATGGGGATAGGTGAGCAAAATAATGAGAGGGGAGACTAGGGGTGGAAGGAACTGCAATATAACTGTAACTACACCCTAGTTGCGCTTACATTTTAACTTTAAAGCAACACAAACTTTTATTTATTCATATTCCTCAATAGGCACAACGGATATAAATAAACTTTGTGTGCACCAAATGCTTTTGTAATCCCAGATATTGCCTTGTAAAATCAGCAATGACATAATCACTGTGCTGTACATAGCCTGTACAGAGAGCAGTGATGTTAGAGGAACCCAGCTGACCCATCCACTACAGACTGCTTGCAGGAAACTACAGGTAGAGGTGGAGACAAGACCAGCCACCCTGTTCAAGGAGAGCAGCAGTGACCGGTCTTTGTTACAGGAAAATGTTTTGCTGGATTTCTACACAGATCTGACTGAAATACACAAAGCACACCAAGATTCAAGTACACGTGGCTTTTGTATTTACACAATTATTTGCTTATCCCAGAGTTCAGCTTTAATGCCATAGCTTTTGGATTAACTGGTGAAGGTTTACAGCAGTAACACTTTGTATACTGGTACTCACAAAGCTTTATTGGTCATATAATACATTGCAAACACTTAATGAATGGGTTTATAGATTTTAGTAGGCTGATGTCTCTATTTTCTCAATGATTGGAGAGTTAATGAGGTATCCATGTTTTGAAAATTCTTCCTATTCAGACATCTATCAGGAAAAACATTACTTACAAATTTGGACATTTTCAGTTTATTGGTAAATTTAGAAATGTATGGTGCAGGGGATGTATGTCATGCACATACACATGCACTTGGGCTGATATCAAGCATTACTACATGAATAATGTCTGGTAAGATTCATTTTGCTATCAGATTGAAAGCTATAATCTGCTAACATCAGATCATTGTTATTTAATGTATCCTTTATCGGCTGGGCCTGATCTGGAGAAAGATCAAATACACGATCCTCAGCAAAAATTATCTTTCAATCATGCCTTAACCACAAACATTGTTAATGAAAAGACCATCTGCAAGTAAAATCATCTGTGAATATCATCTCTTTAAAATATTTTAAGATTGGGTGGCTGATGATGTGTTACATTACTAGTGGGCTTTCAATAATATGGAATTCCTATAAGAGCGAAGCACAGTGTTTTAAGATAGTTCTTATGTTATGAGTCATACATTGTGTTCACCACCAGTTGATGACAAACCTTGCAAGCTCTGTGTGGGTAAAATCATTTAATTTTTAGTTATTGAGTCATCTGTGCTAGAGTCATGCCCATAAAACCATTGTCTTGTGTTTCCCTTATAACCTTAACAATTTAACAGTTAATATTCAGCATTACAAAGGCTGGAGGGCAGTGACCTCGCCGTCCTACATTGTGCCAACCTAAGAATGGATCTGACACACTACTGCGCATCCCTATTTCAGAGTAAGTTGTGTATATTGTATACACGATAGAACTGCAAATGACTCAAACAGCAGAAAAATAAATGATAGTCACTTCTATGTATATAAAAAGGAATTTACATAACATTTTGTATTAGCCAAATCATACATCATTCATGTAACCATAATAAATCAGTCCCACTCATTCATTGATTTTTAGATTCACTCTCTTCTCTGTTATTCTGTGTTTTTGAATTCTTATCTGTTCTTTGTTCAATGGATACAATAGAACACTGAAAGGAGGGTTAAAGCAGGGTCTTTTAAATAATTGGAATGCCAAACAAAGACACAAAGGATCCTGACTTTCCAAACCATACTCCTATCTAAGTATGTTAACATTATTGATTGGGCTTTGGTTAACTGCGTTACAATGTAACTGGCATCTACATTTATTTTTTCATGTCACACCAACATAGCATGATGGCAGATTTTAGTTCTTAATGTAGGTATCCACGAGTAAGAGTAATCTATGTAACTGTCAATACATTTTGGATCATATTAGCAGTAGATAGTAGTTAACAATCTAACCATCAAAATAAGTTTATTTGCTGTCAGCAAAATATTAATGAGGCCCTAATCTTAGCCAATGCAAACAAATAAAAATAAATAAATAAAACTTTAGCAATCTTGTTCTACCCTTAAGCTGCAATCTTCTAAAAAAAATGTTTTCTCTAAAAAGCTCAAGGCCAATGTACTGGTAATTGTAAAGTAGAGTTTGTGCGTGAAACAGGAACAACAACATGACTGCACTCAAACACTACACACATATTCATTTTAGCATGCCTTGAGACTGTAAAACTCCACATTTTGTAAAACACTTTGGAACCATGGATTGTCAACTATCCTTCATGACAAGTTTGATCGCTCTGTACTAACTATGTGGTTAAAAATAACATTGCCATGCTGGATGCTTGGCCCCTCTGGGCTTATCCCCCACACTCCCCACTCTTTTCACTTTCTCACCCCTTCTTACTGCACACCTCTACCTATTTCCTCCTACTTCTTTTCTTTCTCTGGAACTGGTGCACCCCTCATTTCAGCAGTCCCAACATAATAAATTTAGTTACCCACACTTAGTGAAAGTTAACATGCCCCTCAATACACTGAAGGGCCAATTTAGGCTCTTCCAAATAGATGCAGAAATGTTGCATCTATTTATGAGAGTCTGACACTCCCGCCTAAGATTAAAAAAAAGCCTTACCTTACCCCAACTTGCCTTTACTGCAGTAAAACAACTGTGGGTAATGCTCTATAAGTGTCTCAACAGCCTCCTGTCCCATTGTAGTTGCTACTTTGACAATTACTGAATTGAGACATTTTGATGTGTTTTGTAAACCTCTAAAAAAAGATTGAAACAGAGAAGATACCCTTGTCATGTACCAGGTAAATGCTGCTGAGCAGTGCACATTAGGAAGGATGGTGGTGCAGCATGTGTAATGAGATTGCAAGAGTATGATAAATACAGTGGCAAAAAGATGTGAGTGAAATGCTGCTTTATTTCATATAGAATATAAAAGGGTCCCTTTAGAAATAAAATGTGTTTGTGTATATCTTAAAGTTACATGACTTTACTGGGAACAACTGTACTAATGCACAATTTCACCACCATAGCAACAAACTACCAATACTGCACTTCCTGGCCTTTGCACTTGGGTCAGATGACTTAGAAGGGCCAATGAGGGGGGGGGAGGGGGTATTTGGCTATACAGGCATCCTCACTATAAAAGGTTGGGTTCCCAGCAGCAGTTTTGAGTATGTGCTTAGTTGTGATCAGGAAAGCATAGGAAGCTCTGTTGATAGGGACAAATTAGTGTAGGACATGTAGACATTGAACTCTTAAAGTAGATGGGAACAGTTACTGTCCTGTAGGCAGCACAATTCTGTGTATCCTGTGGAATTTGGGGGTAGCAGAAAAGGGTTTTAACATTTTAATGCTGTTGCTGCCTGGCAGATTCTTTACAGCCTGTCCCGTTCCACATCCACTACAGGTATAAAACAGGCTGCATGTGTTTTTCACAGGGAATATTTCATAATTGTTGCAGGTTGCAATTTATTTTTGTATAGCTTGTCCCTGTCAACATGCACTACACTGATAACAGGATGCCATGCATTTTTTCTACTGGGCATATTTCTTAATTGTTGCTGGCTGCAATTGTTTGTTCATGACCTCTTTACAGCCTGTCCTTGTGCACATGCACCACAGCAGGCTGCATTTGTTTTTTGACAGGGCATTTTTCTTAAATGTTGCTGGCTGCAGTGGCAGAACTACCAGGGTTGCAGCGGTCGCATATGCGACCAGGCCCTGGTGTTCCGCCACTTGGGGGGGCCCAGTAAGGAAGAAGGGGCCCCTGCAGTGGCATAACAAATGGAGATCCGACGGTGCGGCTGCCCCGACCGCCAGACAGTGACAAGCGGGCGGGCTGGGCAGAGAAAACAACTAGCCAGAAATGCAGGCAAATACTGGGGCAGCACAGGGGCCTCAGCTGCGAGGACCCAGCAGCAGCCACCTGATACAGAGACCCGGCTCGATGTTCCCGGCTGCTGTCCCCCACGCTGGTATGTTTTTTTACAGCACCCTGCTCAAGCTATAGAACATGGAATAGAATATGGCTGAAACTGACTATATTCTATTCCATGTTCTATAAGTCATTGTACTACTAGGAAACTACAAGTCTGCAGTTCAGCTGGGACTTGTAGTTCCCTGTATGATAGAAGGCTATTTTAATTACTGTCCTCATGAGAGTACTAGTAATACAATGTCATTATAGAAACATAGAATAGAATATAGTTGAATTCAAAAAGTTACTGTACTATAATGGCATTGTATTTTCATGAGGAAAGTAATTAAAATAGCCTTCTATCATACAGGGAACTACAAGTCCCAGCATGCACTCACTGTCCCTGTACAACTCTCACATATCATGCAGGGAACTACGGCAGGGGGCTTGCATGCTGGAACTTGTAGTTCCCTGGGCGATTTATGTGGGGGGCGGTGTACAAAGACCATAAGGACATGCTGGGACATGTAGTTCCCTGGGTGATGTGGAGAGGTGTAGAGGGGCAATGAAGGCATGCTGGTTGTAGTTCCAGCATGCCTTCATTCTTATACCCCAGGGTCGCAGGCACTGCTGTTCTGCTACTTGGGGGGGGGGGGGAGAGCATGCACATACAACACAAACACGCGTCGGGTGTGCCAACATGCAAAAAAAATTATGCCACATATGTTAAATATCATCTATATTTATTGTAGTTTAGTTTGGTTTCGCAGGCGAACGCAATTTTAAGGCTTGACATGTTTGGTAGATATAAACCCAGCATGACCTCATATTTTACCAGAAAATTGGGTATTATGAAACTGTCACACGTCGGCTCAATGGATCGGGGAGTGAGCGAACACATACCGTCGCTCGCTCACTTCTCGATCCTGTCCCTGCGGAGAGCCGTGACTATCACTCACGGCTCCCTACAGGGATTCCCCCCTCCCCGCTCTGATCCTCCAGCGCTGACTGGCGGAACGGACGGGGCGGGAACAGCTGGCTCTGCCTCTAGATAGGCAGAGCCAGCTGTCAATCACGCAGCTGGGTGGATCTCAACAGTAATGTCAGGATCCGTCCTGGCTGCGGCGGTCTCAGTATACCGCAAGCTGTAGCTCGTGGTATACTGAGCTTTGGATACATGTAGTCAAGAACCAGCTGCACTCCTTACCGGAATAGTAGTAAACCTGCCAAGCAGGTGGGTGCTTGTAGTGAGCACGGACGGCCCCGTGAACAATGCAGATCTAGAAAGGATTGTCACCAGCACACCAAAAGTTTTGAAGCAAAAAGTCCTTTATTGACAAATCGCCATCCAATACAAGCGCTTTCGGGGTCTCAGCAGTACCCCTTCATCAGGCTCAGAATGCGTTTGTATTGGATGGCGATTTGTCAATAAATTGACTTTTTGCTTCAAAACTTTTGGTGTGCTGGTGACAATCCTTTCTAGATCTATACTGAGCTTTGGGTAACGTGAGGATGCTAGTTTGTGTCCTCCTTTAAGAAATTGCTCTGGACAGCAAGTGGTTAAATAAATGCATATATATAAAAAATACAACCTCCTGCTGAATGCCTGGTAGGAGAAAGATTAGGCAGGTAAAGCAGAGGCATTCCAGATATGCCTGGTCCAACCACTGCACCAATACCCAAAAAATACAGGAAAAATAAAAATATAAAAATATAAATACACATGAAAATAAAAAACAAATTGCTATGTTATATAGCGTCACACATCACTCTCATAGACTTGCTGCGATTCACACTGACCAGCGGGAACTTGTCATTCCAACGTGTAGCAGTTGTCTGGAGAGTCCGCAACCCCCTTGAACGTGAGTACTCACACTTTTCTACAGCCCACAACTCCTTCACCAGATTGGACTGCTTTCTGGCGTCGGAAGCTGTGGACGCTCTAGTCAGTGATGCAGTCATACACCCTATAGCTGTCTCGGACCATGCACCGGTCTTGATCCAGCTGCAGACCCAGATACCGAGAGGAGACTCATTCATATGGCGCTTCCCCTCCCACCTGTACTCAGACTCTTCGTTCAAGGCCATGTTACTGGAGGCTTGGCAGGACTATGAATCATGTAATAGAGACCACTCTAGCTCCCCTAACCTATTCTGGGAGGCGGCGAAAGTGGTACTGAGAGGGAGAATCATGTCCTATGTCTCTGCGAAAAAAAAGGCCAAAACTCATTTTCTGCAGGCTAGCACAAATTTACGCCAAGCGCAATTACAATACTCACATCACAACACTCCAGAATTCAGGGAAAAGTGGTTAAAGGTGAAACTTGACTTTGACCAGTGGAATTCCCAACAATATCTATATTATCATTCTCACTCTAAACTTACCTTCCACAAATTCGGAAACAAAGCGGGCAATCTGTTAGCGAGCATGGCAAGACAACGAGCACAAAAGTCGCATATTTCCTCCCTACGTTCTGAGCAAGGGACCATAACATCCGACCCTAAAACAATCAATTATATTTTTGAACAATTTTATCGCAAGCTGTACTCAACCACCCCATATGATATGGGAATGGGAGACTCATTCCTGAAATCTATATCCCTACCCACGGTAGAACGGGAGGATCTTTCCCAATTAAATGCTGATATCTCCTTGGAGGAGATTTTGCAGGCTCTCAAAACTTCCTCCAATGGCAAATCCCCAGGGCCAGATGGGTACTCGACTGAGTTTTATAAAATGTTACAGAACGAAGTCACACCCACCCTCCAAAAGGTCTTCAACACCATGTGGCAAGGGGGAGAATACTTGAAAACGGGAACGGAGGCCTATGTTAAGCTACTACCCAAAAAAGACAGAGATTCCCCCCTTCCAGGCTCCTACGGGCCAATATCTCTAATAAACACCGATGCCAAGCTCTTATTGAAAATCATAGCAAACAGGCTCGCCACTCTTCTGCCACAATTAATTTCCCCAGCACAAGTGGGTTTCATTAAAGGACGGTCGGCGGTCTCTAACATCCGCAAAGTACTGTCAGTCTTGGAATACGCTAAATGCCATCCGACTTCTGCCCTAGCACTTGTTTCGATTTATGCTGAAAAGGCATTTGATAGCATACAATTTCCCTGGCTCTTTAGGGTACTGGAGGGAATGGGATTCTCTGGTCGCTTCAAAAATTTTCTGTCCTCGCTATATGCCAACCCCAGCGCACGCATCTGCACGACAGGGTATATATCCACTAGCTTCCCACTAATGAAGGGCACGAGACAAGGATGTCCCCTCTCACCATTGTTGTTCAATTTAGCTTTGGAGCCTTTATCAATATTCTTCCAGGGCACTCCAGACATCTCAGGGATTCCTTTCTTCACATCACAGCTAAAAATTATGCTCTTCGCAGACAATATAATTTTGCTTTCCAGCAACCCCCTTCGTGATCTACCCTTCATCCACTCCACGTTCTCGAGTTACAGACAGTTCTCTGGACTGACGATTGATGCTGACAAATCGATGGTCCTACCTCTGACTTCGACAGCATCCGTCTCTCTAGAATCATCACATGTATTTAGCACTGCTCAGGTGTCCATCACATACCTGGGCCTGCAGATTGGCAAAACCCCTGTGTCCTTATACAATTTAAATTATCCGCCCCTTTTTTTTTGTAAAGAACTACACACGTGGAGGGACCTTCCGATCTCGCTCTTTGGCAGAATACATCTAGTAAAAATGATTCCATTTGCTAGACTTTTATACCCAATGCAAACGATGCCTCTCCTTTTAAAACACAAAGACGTAACACTTCTCAACAAAGCATTCCGAACTTTCATCTGGAGAGGTAAAAAGGCACGGGTATCGCTGCAAAAGCTGTGTCTGCCGAGGGGCGAGGGTGGCATGGCCTTTCCCAACTTAAGATTGTACAACTTGAGCTGTCTCCTGAGACACTCGGCTGACTGGATCAACGCTTCCTCCCATTAATCCAATTTGCACCTAGAAACTGAGATGGTACATCCCTTGAAACTTTCCGACCTTTTACATTGTCCTTTTTCTAGGATTCCTCCGCTCTTGCGTACCAACATTATCATTTGTGATACAGTTGTGGCCTGGAGGGAAGCACACAAGATTGCAAAACGCAACCCATATTTTTCGCAACATTTATGCTTCAAAGGTAACCCATCCTTTCCCCAGGGGGAGTAACTATGACACCTTCACCAAATGGGAGGCCAAGGGCCTAACCAATTTCGCTCAGCTCATGTCCCCTGTTACGGGCAAAATATTCACATTCCGAGAATTCAGCAGCTTATACCAAGTGCCAGTACAGGAGTTCCTGCACTTTTTACAAGCTAAGGCTCATCTAGACAAACTGGGTTATAATACAACACATTCTACCAACACATCTCTCATAGACAAATTCATAAATACTGATAGGCAATCTATCTCGGCCATATACTCCCACCTGAGACTAGTGTACATTCCTCTTTTGGCGAGCTCTAACCTGCTCAAATGGCAAGATGACGTCCCTACTGAGAATATAGTCAAAAAAATACTGAAAGGTTACCGCTCTATATGTAAAGCTATTGTCAATGAACAATGGAGAGAGACACAATTTAAGATTATACATAGAGCCTACTATGCGTTTAAATTAAGCCCATTTCGTGTGCACCTTACTGTACAACTGGTAACAAATTGTTGAGTGCGTTTGTCGTTTGTTTTGCTTTAAATTACAACGTACACCCGCTCACATCCCGGGATACCTAAACCACTGTCCCAAATGTCAATTGCAGGCCGCCTCATTATTTCACTGCCTTTGGGTCTGTCCCTTGATCCAGAACTTCTGGGGGAAGGTAGCGGACTTGGTAGCCTCAGTGATGGGCCAGCAGATTCCATTAGATGCCTTACTAATGCTGTTCAACCACTGGGAACACCCGACTGCTTTCAACAAGCACCACAGGCAGTGGATAAGCATAGCCCTCTTGGCAGCCAAACGTTGTATAATGAAGGAATGGCTTTCCCAACATCCTCCCACTGTGTTGGGGTTACGAACTGACCTCTTGACCCTGTTCCATCTGGAGAGATTGGACGCTCAAAGAGTAAGATAATAGGGTTACTACCTTTCTTACCAGATGGATGCCCTTTGTGGATCTCATCTTTACTCCTCCAGAGAGCAGGGCGCACATTAGGAAGGGCTTACAACAATACAAAACACAAAAATTCCCCAGCCTCAGCCTGCCAGCCAGACTGCACCCAAACAAGTAGCCCTGTCAACAGTATGCGTTAAAATCAGAGGTTTTAGTTGCACAAACATTTGGCCAAAAATATGTAGAAGCCACACTGCCGCGCAAAGGCACCTCTGCAAAGTGTTGTCCTAACTCTATGTATCCGAGTTATTTTTTTAAGAGTTAACTTTCCTGCAGTTTTTAGAAATGTTGTGGCTGCAACTTCTACCATTCAATTCAGGCCTGTTACTGCTGGATAAATAATAAGATGTCATTGCCAAAACTACCTAAAAAAACCTTGTTTTTAAGGTTGTAATGAATCAGATTGGGGTGCTGCTGCCATATGTAAGCCAAGCTAAAAGAAAGTGAAAAAAACAATTACACATTGAAAATATGTGATGCAAGACTATGGTGTCACTGACACTGTCCATTAAAATCATACTGTTCTGTAACATTACGTACAGCTTACGGGCATCTCCCAAGCATGTCATTTAAATAATTGGTTTGTTTCCCCTGCTGCCCTTGAAGTTGCACTTTCCTTAAAAGGAGGACCCTCTCTCTACTGTATGATATTTTTTTCATTTGTTTTGCATTGGTTCATGTTCCTCATTGCAGTGCCCAGCTTCTCATGTCCTTTTTTGACAATATCTTTCCTATTAGCCTTAAAAAAAAGTGAGAATATAGTATTAATATTGACTTTAGTTTCAGATTTTCATGCAAGCTTCTACAAACACCCCACAAATTCAATACAGGCAGATTTGGTCAATCTTGACAATTGTACCCTTTTTGTCCTTTAAAACTACAGCCTAATGTAACTCATAGCATTTAAAGGTGACAACTTGTCAAAAAGGGTAAAAATTTAATGGAAGGTAAAAGCTGATACATTTGGAAAATTCTTAAATGTGAATGCACCAGGATTTGCACAGGATAGTGCATGCTTATGTCAGGTACAAATGACTAATGTATCATATTACAAAGTCATCTTTAAACTTTGTTATATGGTTTGATACTATATTATAATTGTTGAAGTTTTTTATGCAAACAGTTCTTGTGAATCAACTGTTTTACAGTTGGGAGCAGAAATATTTTCTGTCTATAAATAGTTTGCATTACTTTAATATTTATCTGTGAATTATCCTCTGTTGTGTGTTTTGCTAACTTCCCTTTTAGTCAGTAAAAGCAGATTGATAGATACAGTTCCTGTCTCTACTTGCCACATCGTATACATCTCTAGCTCTGTCTCTAGTGGACTTGTCAGGAATTCCTAAATAATTTCTAAGTGTGAAGTATGCTCATCTGTTTCTGATTTGTAAGCCGGACTATATATTTCATCCAGACTAAAAAATAATTATGTCTTTCGGGTAGCAATTAAATGTGATTTTTTTTTTGGTTCAATAGACTTTTTTTCTGAAAGTTTCAATATACAAGAAATATGAGTTGGAATATATGCATCTTTTTCAATTTTGAACAATCACACGGCATACATTTTTATAAAATACATCTGTACTTGGCCCTATTTCCCTGTTGAGGGGACCAATCCAAACAACAGTAGAGATAGTCAAGCAGTATATTGCTTAATTAAGTGTGCAGCTAAAGAACTTGGCATGCTTGAAAATATTTGTGAGCAACTGGGAGAATTTGTTTTCCATAAAGGGGAAAGGCACGGAGAAAAAAAATGTGCCTGAAATTGCTGTAAAGGTTAGAATATGCACTAATTCAATGAGGGAAAATAGATCTTTACTCGGAATGTATAAAAGAAAATATGGTCTAAAGGTGACCATAAATATCTGATGGTAAACTAGAGTAATTTTTATAAGAATGTCACCTTAGAAATACTGAAAAACAAGTATAGAGTGTAAGCACCCAGAGATGCACATGTCTGGAGCAGCTTTCATTATCCTTTGCTTTCTCTGAATGATGGACTGTTCTGATCAGGTAAAGCTTTAGCACTTTCTCACAATTATGAATCTACACCCTCCATCCCCTCTCTCCTTCCACACATTCATATTTGCCAGTGAGGCAGCAATTACAGTAATGGGTCAATATGAATGTGTGGGGATGAATCTTAATGGCATGTTCCAACACTACTCAAAAGTATTGGAGCTCTGCTTAATCAAAGCAGTCCAACATTCGGGTAAAAAAATAGGTGCTGCAGGTATGTACAAATATTTATGGTATCTGAACTTCAAACCTATAAAAAGCTTTCAGTTGGTTCCCTAATAAAGACATAACAATGACTTCATGGCAAAACTTTGAGGATTTATTAAAGAAGTATTACCACATACCTCAAACATGTATAAAATGTTTGTTAAATCTCTGGAGAGCCTAGTGCACATTGCACTTGTTCCTATTTAAACCTGTGCTGTGATTCTTGAGCAGCATTGTCAAATAACGGGCCCCTCCTCCCACTGCTTGTATCCAATCACACGTCATTTCTGAATGACAGAGCCCTTACAACCCCAGCTTCCTCTGCGCTGCACGCTGTCAGCTCTCCTTCTAATGCACCACTATCTGTGCTTTCTGTGCTCTCTTACATCTTCATAAAACACAAGGTTTACTTAGTCCAGACCCCCTGATAATTTGGGGGGGGGGAATACGACTGTATCTTCTGTCATCTTCTGTGTTCCTCTAAAATAGCAAGAGGGTCTGGGCTCAGTAAAGCTAAAGTTTTATATAGATATAAGGGGGAAGGGGAGAAACAGACAAGGTTGCAATATTACAATGTGTGTTGCAGAATGTTGAGAGGTGGGGCCTCAGTTTTGGCTGTACCTCCCCTCTAGGAATGCCCATATTTGGGGCTATAGCCTGGGGAGGGGCTATAGCCAGCCCTGAAAGCAATGAAAAAGTAATTTAATTTCTTAACCACTGTTCAGATTGGAACAGGGACAAGTATGTTGTGAACTGAATCAACTGGGGCACAGCAATTTTATACATGTGGTGATACTTCTTCTTTGAACAATTTTACATTTAAAAACACTATGTAGCCCTACTGCAGATTCTGGCACTTTGCCCACTTCACAATGATAATTGAGGCCCCCCTCAGTTAAGCCTGATCAGACTCCTCTAATGTCTGTACCCAGACCCAGAGTCCCCAAAACATACTCCTGGCCTGCTTGGACCCCATCCTTCAGCCTAGCCCATTTGTTCTTAGCTTCCCAGGAACAAGTTTAGATGTACCCTTTTTTTAGAATGCCCAGCATGCCAACCATGCACCATCACTGCCGCAGTAATAGAGCTCCACCACACAACCAGAGCTCATTCTCACATGCAGCTCAGAGAGGGAACCTTATCCCCCTTACCAGGTGCCCTGATCTGTCAGACAAGTTTCTACATCAGGTTGAAACTAATCTGTAACAGACCAATATTAGTGTGGGCTGGTGCAAATTTTCCTTCCATTGCTGTATGGCTGAATGCGGCCCACCTTCAGCTGCTCCTGCCCTTCAATAGGTTGACCCAACCTCTTTATTTTTCCACTCTGCCAGCCCCCCACAGTATTACACATGAACTCCCCCCCCTTTTTCTCCTTCTCTCCTTCCTGGGCTGCACCTCTTTTTTTCCGGCCGATTGGGCACCTGGCACCATCTTTTCCATCCACACCACTTACAGTCCCAGTCACCATGTAAATGAGTGGCTGCTGCTGCCAAGGGATCAGGGATGCCCTCAGGGCCTCCAGCCTTATCGGGCTTCACCCAGCTGTGGGCATCTGTTGACATCCAACATGGATCAGGCAACGATTATCCATGAGTGACCTAGATTTCCGTAAATGTAGCCTGTAGGCACACAACAGACACACGCATTTAACCACACCCATGTGCCATGATTAACCTGATCCTAGCAAGGATTTTATTGTATCAAAGGAAAGAGATTGTGTGGCCAAATACTATGCATGGATAAACTGTCCCTTTGCCTCACTGCCTATTTATGAAGGCCTATTCTGTCTAATGGTAAATCTAGTCTGGGTCATGAGTATTTTTACGGTGAACTTTTTAGCCATTAGGTCTATTACAATTTAATAGGTCTTTGAGTTTTTGCAGGGTATAAACCTGTATAAGAATTTATTATTGGTATTTAATGGGACAAATAGAGATGTTAAAGCTGTTTCTAAGCAAGTCAAATAAATCAGCGTAAAGACCCGCATTTGCACAATTTTTCTCACTTAAAAGGAAAATGCCAACACTCTTCTGATGAGCTTGAGAACTTGACCTCGGGCTGCCGTTCTACTGCACTAACTTATTTTTTTCCATTTTTAAGTCTACTTTATTTGCTCAGACAAGTACAAGAAAAGATAAAGTCCATATTCACTCACATTCAGTGTTTATATTGTTTGTTGTTTGTTGTTTTTTCATCTGCACTCTACTTTAAGACTAGTACAGAATTCTTTCACAGTGACTTATGTTAAGGTAAATTTAGGAATGAGTGATAAGTGAAACCTGTCAGAAGAGACGTGGTCATTTTTCTCAATAACTTCAGCTACTGACAGACAGTCTTGTTTTTCTCATCATCAACACTATGCTGACTACAGCTAAATGCTTCTTTCTATTTCTTTATGCTCTGTATGCTATTAGACCTGCCTAAACAAATTAAGCATAACGTCAATATTGGCAAAACATCCTTTGATACAATGTATTAATTTGCGTAGTTACACTGGTTACATACTTAGCAAAGGAAATTCTGAAGAACACCTGTCTACAGCAGTGCAGCTTCTCACCCACAGATGTGCTCTGCTATGACTTCATCCTGACTGCAGTGTGATAAGGCAAAGCTATATGTCTTATGTAACTATAGGTTTAAATGTAGGAGACTACTATGGGTGCCTGCAACACAGTGGGACCCAGTACCTTCTAGCTGAATGATGATTAATTCTAACAGAAACAGCAATAGCATCTGGCAGCTAAACTATGGATACAATAAATGTAAATGCATATGACATTGTAGAAGGTTCTATAAAATGTATGCAATAGGACTACATAACATATGGCTGGTCACTTTCTGTGACAACATAGGAAAGCAAGCTTTTCTCATCAGTAATCAACAGAAAGCATCTTGCAGCTTTTGAAATTAGATGTTGCTCCATTTTGTGTTGTCCAGCTATATTACTAGTTGCCTATGTAAAGCTGATATACAAAAATGACCTGGGGATTTTTTAAAGGGTTAGTTCATGTTAAAGTGATATTTCAGTTTTTAGTGGAGTCTGGTGAACCAATTTATACACTGGCTTCTTATCTGTTGAGGACTCAAGGACAGAGACATCTCTGTTATAGCTCCTGACTATGTTTCTGCACCCCTTGGAGTGTTATTTTTTCACAGTTCTGAAGCTTGCCCCTCTCTCCTTCCACATATTCTTATTTGTCAGTGAGTCAGCAATTACCTAAATTTATGGTCTGGGGAATTGATTTAACTTTAATCATTATAAGTTTTTGTGTTCTTTCAATTAAAGGACTTTATCATAATGTGTTGATGTAAATTAACATATTTCTGGAAATTAGTGATAAGGTGTAGTAGGGTGTACTCATTTACCCTGTGGGGGACCCCAGACATCTGTGGGTCTCTTTATTCTAAAGAAGCTTCCAAATTCTGATAAGCTCCCCACCCGCAAACCCCTAAATCCACATTTTGGGAATGGGGTGTGGGAATGAGGCCCTTGACTCCATCAACATGGAGAAAACATGCCTTGCTGGGGGGAGAGGCTTCAGGTCCCCTTGGCAAGGTACCCTCCAATGTTAAGGGCATTTGGCCTGGTAAGACTCTTTTTTTCCTAGCTAGACAGGCTGCATGCCTGGATAAGGGTCTGGTATTAATTTTGGGGGACCCCATTTGTTTTCATAAAAGGCAAGGTAATTATTTTTTGTAAATAATGTGTACTGTCCCTTTAAAGAAGATGGAGTGGTCTCCACCTAAAGATCATGATCAGACCCTTAACCACTGGATAAAAGTCTGGTATGGTTTTTGTGGGTGACCCCAGGCTCTCATAGCAAAGCCAGCTGGGAACTGTCACTTAGTGACAATACGTTTTTCTAAACGTCACTGTTGCAGGTATACATTAAACTTACAAATTCAGTTGCAAGTTTCAGGTATCCCCAAGCATATTATTTAATGAAATATTGTATTTTTTTTAAATGAAATGTTTGTGAAAAGAACACCTCTCACATTCATATACCCAAACTCATAAGTCCTGTCAAAAATGCCGGGTACTAGCAGACAGAGGCATGCCACAGTAATCCGATCCATCATTAAATCTGTGTTTATTGAGAAAAACAAGCAATACATAACATGAGAACAACCAAAACAATACCACACTAACACATGAGTAAAAGTCCTTTGTCTGAAGGGTAAATCCCATAAAATGACAGAAAAATAACACATATAATCAATAGGTCTACTGCTAACAGGGATACCCTGCTGGTAGTTACGTTAATCTACATCCAACAACAGTAATCCCATGTATGTAAAGCTGCACTCAACAGCCAGGACCTCGATGTAAAAAAGGTTTATTACTAGGAATCTACAATGTTACAAGGATAGAGAATCTGTATGTTTAAGCCTTTTTGGCAAAACATATCAGAGCCTGTGGACATTGTCATGTTTGTAACATTGTAGATTCCTGGGAATAAACCTTTTTACATTGAGGTCCTGGCAGTTGAGTGTGACTTTACATGCATTGTATTTTTATTGTTGACCTTTAACCCCTTCCAAAGACCAGCTCCTCGCTAAATGGTATTTTCTTCAACTTATTTTGCATTGGTACATGTTCCCCATGGCAGTGCTCAGCTACCCAGGCCCTTTTGTTTAACAAAAGCTTGCAAAATGGCCCTGCAAAAGTCCAGAAAAAATATTTGGCTCCCATAGACTTCAGTAGGGTTAGGGTGCAATGTTTGGAGGTTTGAAGATTTCCCACTGAATTTGGCAAAAGTCCATCAAACCCAACTTTGCTTATTTCTCTCAATCCTACACATAATGCATACAAACACCTATAAACTGAGCATTCAAAGTAAACTTTAGTTTAGTTTATTGTATGCCAAAAGAACAACAAAAAAATTGAAACTGGCCCTTGCTCCTGGCCAACCATGGTTTTGTCCACATACGTTTGGATATCGTGGGGAACTTTGATATCCATAGCAGTGTCTGATTGAGCAGAAAAACTATTATCTTCTGCCTGTATAAAGGAATGGTGAGGTTGTTGCTCTCTTTTGAAACTACTTCTAGGATGACAGGATGTTTATGTAAGTGTTTGATGCTATTAGTCTCTTGCACCCAAAACATATCCACTTTCTGTAAACAGATCATGTGGAGGATATCAAAATGGGTTCCCCCAGTTGCCATGAGCAATACCACATCTGTGATGTCATCTTCATGAATGTGCTAATGGCTTCCCAAGGTACATACCATTACTTCAACACACGCTATGATGTCATCAGCCTACAAAGGAACATAAGCAATTTTTAAAATGTTTAAACAGGAGAGAGTGACAAAGAGAGAAACCAAGAGAGAGCTCAATAAACATGCTCTTCTCGTGTGATTGTTGAAGTGAAATTTGATTTATCTAAGACCAAAACCAGAATTATAAGCTACTTCTTTAATAAATCCACCCTTCTGTGTTACGAAAGGTAAAGCAAAAAAAAAAAACAACAGAAAGCAACAAGGAACAGGCATAACAAATATTAGAGGTTAAAATGCTTAATGTATGAAATTATTTAAAAATACAAAAAAATTAACATATAAAAACAATATAAACTTAAAATTGTTTTATATAATAAAACAAAAACTATTTAAAGAAAATGAAAGGCAGCAGGCCATTCAACATTAAGGAGGCATGCAATGGTATAACAATTATTGTATGGCAGAAAATGAACCACAAAAAAATAATGAAGTACATACTGTTCAAATCACAAATTCTGGAGATATGGAAACTAGACGTCATATGCAAATTTCTCACTGCTTGACAGCAAGCTCTGACTAGCACTTATAGGTTATTCACAAAAGTTTTGAGAAGGCAGAAGAAGTGAACAATCTAGGCAAAAATAGCTGATTTGATTTTTCCATCGAGCAAAATGATAAGTTAACATTACAGAATAGGACCACTCTAAGTAACCTACAGAAATTATTAGCAGCTGGACAGTAACAATTTATTTAACAGAATAAAGGTTAAAATGAACATAACTTTAAATGCTGAGCATATTGTAATGTCATCCCTGTGCTATATGCAAATTAAAATAGATACTATTACAATTGCTGTGTATATTTTGCTTCATTGTTTTCCTCTCATGGATTATAGTTGCACATTTTGTAATCTATTCAGCACTACCAGGTAATTTCATGCCTAATGGCCCTAAATAGAGTCATAAACACACAGATGATGATAACTAAAGACCTTGCTGGCTTGGCATTAGCCAAAAAAACAAATGACAAAAGAGGCAAACTACTTGGTCAGCAAGTAAGCATGAGATTCCTGGGATGGTTTCAGCTTAACTGGAAGATCTGCAGAGTCTGGCACTCACAGGATCAGAATGTCACTATGATTGATCACAAAGCGCATGAAATTTTAATACGTTTGAGAATGTAAGCATGAATAAGATGTGAATGCCCATATATATTAGTCTGGTAAAATTAAAAAAAAGTTGCTTGCTCAAACTCTACAAAAGAAAATGTGTGGGTTTTTGTTTCAAATCTTAATTCAGTTAACAGCAAAGTGATTTTTTTTCTTACAGACATTTAGTGCCAAACTTTTTTCTTTAAAATTCATAGCTTCCAGGAAATGTGCGTCTTGGTTTGTATTGGATAGAAACATTTTGTTAAACAAAGTTATAGGAACATAAGTATTGTGTGTGTGTGTAGGTAGCTCAACTGGTATTAGCCAAGCAATGCGCTTGTTTTGGGGTGTTCTGCTCACTACCTCCGAGGTAGCGAGCAGAACACCCCAAAAGTTATATGAAAACCCCAAAAGTTATATGAAAAAAAATTTGACAAATTATTTTAAAAATGTAAAAAATTAAAAATATATATTTTAAAGAAAAAACAAAAAATGACGCACGCCGACACGTCCGCACGACGAACTCCCACCACAAAATGTCAAATCTGACAGATATCGGCAAAATATAAACAATTGGGTGGAGCTAGGGGGGACATCACCGCTAGCTCCACCCAACTGTTTCCTAATGGCTGGCACCTGGCAGAGTCTTCTAGCAGGTCCTGGGTAATAAATAACAACTGGGCTGAACCGGCCGTGATGTCATGGCTAGCTCCACCCAGTTGTTATTGTTTAACCTCCCTGGTTAAACAATGTACCGCTTTTGGATGCTAAAATCCTGAATAATCATACCGCCAGGGAGGTTAATGACAGATCAGCATCCCCAGGTAATTTGGGAATGCTAATTAGCCCGTGAGATCACAGCTGGCTCCGCCCAGCTGTCATTTGCGTGGAGATCCGTCTGCTTCGGCCAACCTTTCTCCATGCTTCGCCTGTCACTACGGCTCAGCCGAGCTGAAGAATATGGGTTCGGCTGAGCCGCTCGGCTGCCTTTGGCTGCCTTCCAGCTATGGCTGGATCCTTCGGCTCATTAGTGAGTAACCCTCTATGTATATGAGTTATGTTGAATATATTGATTCTAAATTTCACCAATAAACCTCACCTACAAAACCTACTGTGCATGAAAACTTTGATGTAAAAAAGAGTGTAACTAAACCAATATTGCAGACAACTCTAGTCATAATTGAAAATAAGCCTTTATAACACCCAGGTAGCATTGGGTACCTTTTACCCACATAGGCATACTGTTTCAGCCTACCCAACCATCTTTTGTGGTCTTGAAATGTGCTTGCTTGTGATACGCTCAAAGACAAACAACCTGAAAATAAATGCCAGGAACATTCTCCCTGCCATCATTCATATTATAACCTGGCTTGAAAGCTTTAATGCTAGTGGTAATGCAGGAAGCACAGAGAGGGTAAGTTACAATACACAGCATTTGTTAGATGGTTTGTGAAAATCTGGCTGAATTGAGTTATATGGAGGTTATGATAAAATCTATAGAATGGAGTTTCTGGTTTTACACAGCTGAATATTTTACTTGATAGCATTAGTAACTCACTGATTGTTTTACACGCTCTTTAATTACATTTGATTAAATGTAACTTTACCTTTTAAAGGTGACCTTGAGGGAAATTGAAGAATGCGGTTGATACAGTTAATAAGCAAGCCTCAGTTAATGGCTGGATATCAATATGTTGATTATGTACCAAACACAGCGCTCAAGGAAATAATTATCTAGAAATGTTTATATGAGTAACACAACCAATACATGAAAATATTTGTTTTAGAAATATATGTCATTTTTGTCTCTGGATGACAATCATTTACATTTCGCTTGGTAAACATTCCTTTGCTTTTAATTCACTTATGGCTGTCAGTTGTAATTCCCAGTAGTAGGACTTTGATTCAACACTGTGCTCCTATAAGGAACATGACTGAAGCACACACATATAATGAAAATACATAGCAAGTAACATAAGACCGTGCAATGCCAAGTGCATGCTCAGTGAAATCTGCAGTTCAGTTTTATTAGTAATAATAAGGTAGAAAATGAATTGCGTTTGCAAATGAATTATGGCTTGTTAATGATATTCAGTTATATAATTGATTGCTAGGTTGTACCTTTCCTCAGTGCTTTATTTACTTGCAGATATAACGCCACATTTGTAGATTTGTCATTATTATATACTGGTATATTGTAAATTCAACTGGAAAAGCTGTAACATTCTCAGTTCATACAATAGTCATCTGCACCTTACCGGTATGTGACATTTATTTTATTATATCATTTCGGTTTTTGAATATTACTTAGACTTTTATAAATGGTTATTGTCCCATCACTTGGTATTTCATAATATATATTAAATTTTTCTAAAATAATGTTACTACATAAGAGGATCTCAGGAATATAATTACCTTGTGCCCACAATAATATATTGTTTATAAGTGTATAATTTATAAGAAACATTTGTTATTGTCACTAGCTACACCTGTGGTGGAACCTGGGACAGTCAATATCTGTCTTGCAATATTACTGATGGGTACTGTAAGTCCATGTAACTCATGTAAGTAATTATATTATATTATTACAAGTTCAACATTAGGGGTGAGTTACAGGTCAAGCTACCATTTTTTTCCTGACACGTCAGATTAGGCACTCACTGAATGTAAGCACTTTTTCCAACAGTATAAAATTTAGACATGCAGGGGGCTTGGACAAGAAGTGCAAGAGAAGCCCCCTCATGAGCTTGGTCTCCACCAAGGTATATAACAGAACTATTTGAACTATTGTATTGTTTATCAGATCACAGGTCATCAAGTCCTTTCAACTGTACATATACATTTATGGGTCTATTATTTTCAGAACTACCAAAATTGTATGGATTTTTTTTTAACTACCTCCCGGCCGGCCGTTGTGTATACACGGCCGGCCGGGAGCTTCTTGGATGTAACTGGGCGTGTATACACGTCCTGTTACATCCACCTGCCCAGGCGCTCCGCGCGCGAGCGGGAAATGCCGGTTATTTTAAAACAGGCAGCGATGCCCGTTACTATACAAGCAATCCGCTGGCTATAGAGCCGGCGGATCGCTTGTATGAGGTCCTGTGACGCGCGCCCCTCTGCGGCTCCCCCCTCCCCCCCTCCCGCTGTCAAGCTGGTCCCGGGCTCCGGTGTGAGCCCGGGACCAACATACTGCCTCTGTCACAGGGGATCAGAGGGAGGTCGGTTCACGACCTCCCTCCGGTCCCCTCTCC